>NW_020327744.1:0-62951 GCF_001858045.2 Oreochromis niloticus | reverse complement strand
TGCCAAGGAGGTTGTGTTTTTATTAAAAATATATATATTATTTACATTTAGGACATGAGATTGGACATGTGGTCTAAATGTTACATTATGGTTTGCATCCACATATTTAACCTCTGAGCTTTTTTCAAAATGTGTGACAATCGTGAATTGTAAATAAAACGGGAGAATGAGCTGCATGTTAGTTATAAATTTACTGTAGTATATTTATATAATAATTACTCATGTCCGCTATTTACAAATCAATACCTATTATCCATTACCTATTCCAACATAGTGTTTGCATAAAGGCTTACAAAGAACAAATAAAACAAATTGAATGTACACAAAATACAATAGTGTCATCTTAAAAGTACACAGAGTGAGCTGACTTGGTGGAGGTTTGGTGGTCTTCTATTAAAAATCTTCACTTAAAGATTTGAACTTAGTTAACTTAGTTGTTTTTTCTTGCATGAACAAGTAGAAGTGTCATTCAGTCTGACATAAATGTAGCCTAAAATGCTTTTCTCTCATCATCTGCTCAAACTAACAGATGTAGGTCTGTTGCTTTAACACTGGGTGTCTATTACATTCCTAATGTTATTTTAAAAATTGTTCCTCACAGGGCGTCTTGACTATGTGGTGAACGCCCTGCGGAAGAAGGCCTTCCTGAATCATCAGGATCCTGGATGACACTGATACCCAGCGTATCAGTGAAGGTGAGTGTGGTGAGTATTTTTCTCCTCTCATCCTTCCCCTCTCTGGTGAAGCTCAGGACACTGATACCCAGCGTATCAGTGAAGTGAGTATCTTGAGTCTTTTTCTCTCTTCATCTTTCCCCTCTCTCGTGAAGCTCAGGACACTGATACCCAGCGTATCAGTGAAGGTGAGTATCTTGATCTTTTTCTCTCTTTCATCCTTCCCCTCTTCTGGTGAAGCTCAGGACACTGATACCCAGCGTATCAGTGAAGTGAGTGTGTTGAGTAATCCCTCTCTCGCCCTCCCCCTTTTCATGAAGCACCATATGCTGATGACGTGAACAGGAAGGTGAGTACCCCCCCCTACCTACCTGTAGATGATGAAGAGGTAGTGAACAGTCTGACGATTCATTTGACTGGAACGAGTTAGTAGAGTGGGGGGATTGGCTTAGCGATGACCGGGTACGACACCATGATGAGAAGATGATCCCCTCTCATCCGGGAGCACCCTCCAGAGCCGTTTTGCACGATTGGCAACCCCCTATTCTCCAGGTGCTGCCCCATCGCCAGGCCAACGCCCCACTCTTCCCTCAATTGTTGTCCCAGTTGTGATCCGCCAGCTGCTCCTCCCTCAGCTGCTTCCTCTGCTGCTCCTCCCTCTGCTGCTCCTCCCTCAGCTGCTTCCTCTGCTGCTCCTTCCTCAGCTGCTTCCTCTGCTGCTCCTTCCTCAGCTGCTCCTCTGCTGCTCCTTCCTCAGCTGCTTCCTCTGCTGCTCCTTCCTCATCTGCTTCCTCATCTGCTCCCTCTGCTGCCTCCTCCTCAGGAAAGAGAAGCCGAGAAGACCTCTGCCCCGAAGAGGTAAGTGCAAAGAGTGCAAGGTAATGACACGTTCGATGCCCCTTCAACATCCTCAGGTTCTTTGAGTCAGACGTTTCTGGAGAGGCCTTTTGACTTTCTCTTGATGACATGACTCTGATTAGTTTATGTTAAACATGTTTTAAACTTGTAACTCTTGTATATTGTATTTGTATTGTTTTTTGTTGATATGTATATTAATATTACATTGTAACTGAAAGTTTTGTATGTTATTATTGTTATTAGATGGAGCTAACACCCCACCCAGAAGACAGCCTTACCCCGACCAACCCGATGAAAGGATGGATGACCAAGTGAAAAACTGGAGAGTGGTGCTGTGTTCCAACTATGTAAGTTATCACCTCACATTGACAACAAACTGTCTTGAAGACTAAACTCTTCCAATAGTTGTATAAATCATCGTCCTATGTCAGCAGCACTGTAGGTTTAGCTTATTTATATTTTCATGTTATACGTTGGGTTTAAAATTGCTTTTAACAACATACTGTGAAAATGCTTTTGGTTAAAATGACACCTTTCTGTGTTATGCTTTGCAGGAAGCTGAGCGTGGACAGAGCTGCACAGAGACCAAAGATCCACTCTCAGCACTTCATACCTGACTGGCCACAGCACCACCCCTCCTCACCTGGTGAGGAGGCCCTGACCCCACCTCCACAGAGGGAGTTGTGAACATGCACTTCTTGTCGGTGGTTTAGGAGCCTCCTCACACACACACGGATGAAGACTGTCACTGGAAGATGTCTCCATTGCATCAGCAGGACCTAACCATTTGTAAAATATTGCAGTTTGTGATGTTTTATACATGTTTTTATTGCTTCATTTCAAACTAGGAGATATAAAATAAACCAATTTCATAATATTTCTGTATATTTAGTTGTTTTCTTAATGTTATTTGGAACATCATTGCAACCTGTCAGCTTTTATTGAGGATTTAGAAGTTGCCGTGGCCCGAGTGTGTACAGTGGGGTGTTGTTTTTGTCACATGTGAAAGTGACCTGATGGGAGCAAAAGAACAACTGAACAATTTGGGATTCACAGACTTTGGTAATCGTTAAAAAAAAATGAAGAAAAATTGTTCTGTGTGAACTAAAAGCTCAAGTATAAACCATCCTGACACACTGACACAAATGATCTGCTATCTGTAAGCAGGACAGTGTTTCATGAGCCTGGGTGAAGCTAATTTGCATGAGTTTAACCTCCTGGTCAAAAACTTGCATGACTCTGTTAGCACTGTAACTTTCTCCTGTTTATTTATTCATTTGCTAATTGTAGTAGATTAATACGTTTTGAAAGGTAGTTTTTCCTCCCCACTGTCGCCAAGTGCTTGCTCATAGGGGATTGTTGGGTTTTTTCTTTAGTTCAGTTCAATTCAATTCATTTGTATGTAAATACTGTGGATTGAATTGAACTGAACTAAAGAAGATTTTAGGAGACGGAGTAGTCACTGAGTGAACCAGGGTATTATAACATCTTACCATAAAAACTACAACCAATCAAATAAACAATTGGATTTAACAAAACATCTGAAGTGTGAACATTTTGTCTCATTTAAAACATGTGAAAATGTCCAATTATAACAACCTAACAGAAGAAATAAAAACGTTTACATCCTGGTTGAAAACATTGTTCTGTGAATGATATCCACTGTGTCTGTGTTGTTGATGCCTTTTGAAAAAAAAAGTCTAAAGTATTGTAGTTGAGTACAGCTCCAGGTTTTGTACAGAGTACTTTCCATTTGCTGTAACTTTACTCTGCTATCTCATCAATAATGGCTTTGATCATCATCTGTTCCCTGAATGCAATTGACACCCTCTTCTCAACGAGAAGCCTGGGCTCGGGTGGGCCTGAGTGTCCTGGAGGTACTTGCCCTGCCGGATACACGGGTGGCCAGGTCGTGTGCCTGCGGACTGTCCAAAAGTTAATAGCTATGTTTGCAAAGCCCTTTATTAAATACGCTTTCATGACATTATTGTTTGTCGGACGGTGGTCAGAGCTATCAGTGGCTGATGAGTGGGACATGAAATGTCACCTCTCGGGACACTGGGGAGGGAGCCTGAGTTAGTGTCTTGGGTTGAGAGATACTGACCTCAATAAACAGCTTGAGTATCTGCGGCTGTATGGTCTGAACACTCAGGTGAGGAGAGGAGCTGAGCTGGAGACATCTGACAGAGGCCCTGGTTCAGATCTTAAACTCCCAGTTTGAAGTGAAGACAGAGCTGAGTGTAAAAGCAAAGATCTCAATTTACTGTCTGAGCTACGCCCCTGTCTTCACCTATGGTCATAAGCTTGATTTAAAGATTGAAAGAACGAGATCACAGATACAAGCAGCAGAAATAAACTTCCCCTGTCAATCTTTTCTGTTCTGCGAGAGCAGACATTTTTTTTTAAGTAGAGCAAATATAACTGCTTTAAAGAATATGATTGTTTCCTTGCATGACACATGGAGATGAGTTCTCCGTCACAAATGGTGTGGTCACCTGCAGGTTGAAGGTCATTGCAACTCCAACCCACATCCACTGCTACTGTACTAAGTTAGGACAACATTAAAGACTTTGTTCAGGTAATTGCATTTGGATCACCTAAATCATGCCTGGACTGACAAACAAATCATCATTATAGATGTTACAACATACCAAACTTCTGTTGTTGAATCCAGCAACCAGCAATGACACTGGAATGTCATTCCTACCGGAGAATTGCAGTCTGATTGCATTACCAGAAAGTAACCATTTCAAGCATTGAGGACAGCTATAGTACTGGTACCTTGGAATCACACAGGCAAATGGCAACCATGAAGAGGTCGCTTGGCAAGCTGCAACCACCAAACACCTGCAGAGAGTAAGGCGACTTCTGAGGAGTCAGCCAAATGGGGTGGACAAGATCCAGGGCAACATCTACACCCTGCTGTTGGTCAGATACTCTGCTGGGACAAGAAGTTGGCCAAAGGAAGCAATAGAAGCCACTGACATCAATACAAGAAAGCTCCTTATCATGCATAGAGGGTTTCAAAGCAATAAACAGCCAAGTTTATAACGGTGCAGGCTGACTGAGATTAACTGAAACAACAACAAAGCAGTTCGGTCAATATTCAGATATTTTATTCCCATACCATTTATACTTCAGGATTAAGTCAAATACAAAAAATACAAATACAAAATAATTTGTTCCTCCTGTCCGTGTTGTGCAGATAGCAGCAGGGCTTCTGTTCCTTTATCTTTCATGTAGATGATTCATTCAAATATATCTTTCATGTCAGTTTTAAGATTTCATATTAATATCATATTTTATCAACAGACATGAGGCTAAATATTACGTTTCAAGTCAGTTTAAATAACTCAGAAAGGCATTAGATCACTACGGAAGGAAGAAAAGGTACAAATGTGGGTCCCACACATAAGGCAGAACTGGTTCAACATCACCACCATCTCAGCTGCACCTCAGAATACTGCTGATGCTCTGGTGGCGACTCAGGGTCCCTTTTATCACACAGCTTAAGGGAAAAATTCAATGACTCGGGTGTATTTGTAAGTGTGTGTCTGAAGTGAATGTGACGAACAAGTGAAGAAAAAAGGGAAGGAAACACTCCAGACTTACCTCAACAAATCCAGAGGTAGATTAACCCACAGTGTAGGGGGAGTGGAAACTTACATGACACTGTAACAGTCAGTTTACATTTCCCCAGTACAACTTCAACTTCTTCATTGGTTCATATGTTAGAAGTAAACCTGATAAACCACAACAGGATCAGTGCTAAGGTCACATGATGCTACATAAAACACCTGTAAACAGGCTTTAGTAGGTCAGTTGTTTCCTGGGTTAGCTTTCCACATATTTAATACTTTTGTACTCATACTCAAACTGATTCATTCAGTTTGGTAACAGAGCACAACAACACACACATTACAGTTTTTAGTCAGACATACAGCTCAGTAATCTCACTGCTCCATTCAAACACTCTTCACAGCCTCCATTTGTGATTTTCTTGTGCTTTTAGTTGTTCAGTAGTAATTCTGCCAGAGACTGGAGGACCTCCCTCTTCTCATACAGATACATCTGGGTCTCCCACAGCATGTCCACCAGGGCTGCGTCGCTCACCTCATCCAGCATCACCTCCTGAGATAGTTGGGGACTCAGTCTGCACACAATGCAATGGACACAGTGATTAATAAACAAAATAATGATAACTAACTGTGCAGAGAGACATTCTAAAGACAGTAAAGACTAAATGTAAAAAAAAAAAAAGTTAAATAAAAACACCAGAAAAAAAATCACCATTACTGCTGAAGAGCTTTTGGAGCTACGTTCATGCTTCTTTTCCACTGTAGGCTTGCTTACAAGACAATGCTGAACCATGTGTTACAACAGAGAAAGAGTGTGTGTGCTAAACTGACTGACTGCAGTGCAAACCTGTTATTTGGTGTTTTATGAGTTTCTAGCAGAAGTGAAACTACAGCATTTGGTCTCAGCTTCTCACGTGAGTACAGTGAAAAAGAGGAGATGCAACATAACCTCATGACCTTGTGACACTTTAGGGTCCTTTTTATCACACAACTTAAGGGAAACACTGACATCAAAATTTATATGTATGAACTGATATCATATTTATAAACACAAACATCTATATATTTATAGATGCATGTCTTCCTGCCGTCCCCAAAATACAGATTCTTCCTAGATTCTTCACAGAGAAACTGAGAGAAATGAAAGACAAATGCACAAACGTGTCTGCAAATTAAAAAGCTCAAATTGTGCTGCAATGAAACTGTAAATTAGGTACATCAAGTGAAAAAAAAGGTTTCAATATTAGAACTAGAGTTTATTAAACAGTAAATTTCAGCTTTCAAAGATTAGTTTACAAGGCGATGGCACAACTCTATCTAATAGACTTCAACTTGCTTATGTAAACAGGGAGTCTTCTTCACACAATAAGGTTGAGGGTGAGGGGAGGAAGACGAGGTAAAAGAAGCACTGTGGAACTAACTGCTGTGTCTTTTAGCTTCATGGAGAGATAAAGGTGCACATCATTTAAATAGCAATAGAAATATATATAATATGCCTGCCTAAGAGAAGCATGTAGAATATAAATTGAACTGGTCCCTGCAGAGAACCCTGTGCAACTCCATATTTAACCACATATAGCCGCCCCTCTCCCTGAGCCTGGAGATTTCTTCCTGTTAAAAGGGAGTTTTTCTTCCCACTGTCACCAAGTTCTTGCTCATAGGGAGTCATCTGATTTTGGGGTTTTCTCTCTCTCTCTTACTGTAAAGCAATTTACCTTATAATATAAAGTGCCTTGAGTTGACTTGTGATTTGATGCTATATAAATAAAACTTAATTAAAACCAAACTGAACTAAAATGTCATAACTACATCCATGTAAAGTAATGTAGAATGTGACAAAACTGCAGTCATGTCATATATAGGTTGGTCATAATTGTCCTACTTCTAGATAACTGACATGCTGCAGATTTGATCACTGTGACAGTTCACATGTAATGCACGTGTGAATCATATCTATGTGGATGCAGTCATACTCCCTGTTAAAGCCAGAATCTAATTTTAAATCCTGCTCCTCACAAACGTCTTGAATAATCAGGCCCATCTTACCTTAATGACCTCATAGACCAGTCTCACCCCATTAGAGCACTTCGCTCTCTGACTGCAGGCTTACTTGTAGCTTCTAGTGTTTAAAAGTAGAATAGGAGGCAGAGCCTTTCAGGCTCCTCTTCTGTGGAACCGGCTTCCAATTCGGACACGGGAGACAGACGCCATCTCTAGTCTTAAGATTAGGCTTAAAATGTAACTTTTTAATAAGGCATATAGTTAGGGTTGGAACAGGTGACCCTGAGTTTGCTGCCATAGGTGTAGGGTGCTGGGGATTCCCATGATGCATTGAGTGTTTCTTCTTCAGTCACCATTTTCACCCACTATGTGTTTTACACCTCTCTGCATTTAATCAATAGTTATTAATAATCTCTGGCTCTCTTCCACAGCATGTCTTTGTCCTGTCTCGTCCACTCAGCCCCAACCGCTCACCGAAAATGGCCGCCCCTATATGAGCCCGATTCTGGTGCAGGTTTCTTCCTGCTGGCTCGCAGAGGGGTCATCTGATTGTTGGGCTTTTCTCTATTTTCTGTATTATTGTAGGGTCTTTACCTTACAATATAAAGTACATTGAGATAACGGTTGTTGTGATTTGGCACCATTTAAATAAAACTGAATTAAATTGAAGTAAACACTCAGTCTTACAGGAACTCCTTTTAAACCACTGCAGATGAAGCGTCTGAGAATAAGAAACAACTACAAGCATTCTAAGATAAATGGATGAGAGCAAGTTGGTACAAATACAGAGAGGCTGAGAAAAGAGGATGCATTAAAAAAGAACCAAAACTAACACGTGTGTCGTTTCTGACCTGTGGTAAATGGTGTCGATCATTTCACACCACGCTCTGGCCCTGTCCACTGCACAGCCATCAGAGTCTGTACACTGTGTAGTAAGAGAGACATTTTTATAATGAGCAAGACAAACATGCTTTAACAAATGCTTTTCTTATTAGAACACCAATACATGCGCAAATGTCAAATGGAATAAACACAAATACCAGATTAAATAAAAATAAATAATCAGGGCACATTACAGCAATGGCCAGAGTTAACCACTCACAAACATAAACTGAAAAATGATACTCACACAGTCCACCAGCATTTTGCCCAGCTCTTTTGCTCCTACAAAGGTCTTGGCCAGCTCCAGTGGGTTGGAGGGTCGGAACACATCCACAGAGCTCACCACCACCTGAGGAGGTTTACCTGGAGACACACAGGAGCACGTGTACAAAATGATAAAGGGGAGGGGGACTTCAATTAGAGACACTGAACTCAAGCTAGTTATTCACAATGTGCAATATGCAAATTACTGTTTGTTTGGGGTTTTTTGTTATCATTTACACAAACTGTCGAGTTGTCAGATAGCGTCTAAATATAGATTAAATGCCAAGACAACTGATATATACACCCACTGGCCACTTAATTAAGTACACCTGTTCAACTGCATGTTAACACAAATATCTAAATCAGTCAATCACATGGCAGCAATTCAGTGCATTTAGACATGATCAAGATGAACTGCTGAAAATCAAACTGAGGATCAGAATGAGGAAGAAACTTTATTTAAGTGACACAGATGTTGGTGCCAGACAGGCTGCTGAGTATTTCAGAAGCTGTTGATCTGCTGGGATTTTCCCACACAACCGTCTCTAAGGTTTACAAGAGAATGGTCAACTAAGTATCAACTAAGGTAACTAAGAGCATCTCTGAACATAAAACATGTCAAACACATGGGATAAAGCAGCAGAAGACCACAACAGGTGTCCTTCTATCAGTTAAGAACAGCACACTGAGGCTACATGTCACCAAAAACTGACAACAGAAGATTAGAAAAACAGTACCTGGTCTGATAAGTTTCAACTTCTGCTGCAACATTTAGAGTGTTGGGTCAGAATCTGGCATGAAAAACACAAACGTCTGCACTGCTACTGGTGGTGTAATGGTGTAGAGGATACTTTCCTGGCACTCTTGGGCCCCTTAGTGCTAAATGAAATCATTTAAACACCACAGTTACCTGACTATTGTTGCTATGTCTATATTGTATGCCTATGTGGTCCTTTATGATCCCACTGTACCAATCTTTTGAAGGCTGTGTCCAGCAGGACAATGTGCCATGTCTGGTTCCTTGAATATGACATCATTTATGTGCATCCAACCAATCTGCAGCAACTCTGTGATGTCACGTCAATATGGACCCAAATCTCTGAGGAATCATTTCAGCACCTTGTTGAATTTGTGCCACACAGAATTAGGGCAGGTCTAAAAGCAAAACAGAGCCCAACCCAGTACTAGCGATATGTACCTAATAAAGTGGCCAGTGTGTGTATATATCAGTTTTCTTTGCATTAATGTATATTAAAGACACAGAAGAAGAGATATCACTCACATAATTTAACAATTTGACACAAAGTTACTTGGCTCACCTGTTCCAAGAGAGACCACTATACCCAGCTTCTTTGTGTCCTTCTCACGGCCCTAAGAGAGACACGTGCAGAGAAGAAGTCATGAACAAATCCATGTGGCTTAACGTCCATTAAGTGCATAAAGGAAGGAAAGTGAACAGAGTTCCAGTTGCTTACCTCTGCTTTTAAGGCCTTATTGTACTGATGGACTTCTGTCATGGCATCTAGTGTCGGGTTATTGGCCAGCAGCCCTCCATCCAGAAAGCGCCCCATTGGTCGGAAGTAGGTGGGAGCAGCGCCGCTGGAGCGAGCAGCTCGCCATACAAGTTGTTCTGATATGAACACAAGGATATAAGTAAGACAGTAATGTATAGTCAATGCAATTACACTGCTTTGAGTTCATAATTATCACTTCCTGTCTGTCTAAAATCTGTTTTTTTTTATTTTTATTTTTCACGACTTTCCAGGACTTGGTCCTGTACGCATACACACACCTTCATCTGTCACCTTCCTTATCTTTCTGGGTGGCTCTTCTGTGTATCGTACTATCAACACATCCTCATCCTCCCAGCCTGTAACAACAACATGGCTGGGACTCAAACAGCAGAGGACACGACTCCTTCATGAACAGCACACACAGTCTCAGTTTCAGTGTTGTGTTCATGCACAGGCGTAGTTTTCAGGTTTTATTGCCTCAGTGAAGTGAAAGTACATAACCCTCACATTAAAATATGAGTGCTGAAAATTCCTTTGGTGCCATCCAGTGGTATGTTCACTATCCCATTTAATACATTTGACACTTGAGGGCTGGTGCTGCAGCCCAACAAACACAGGTGATATCTGATGTACCTTGTGGGATGGTGAGAGGCTTGAATGTGGCAGTGGTGGTGTATGGGGCCTCTCTGGAGACGGATGGAGGGTCATAGTTCCTGAATATATGAAGCTCGCCTGGATGTCTGTCTGCCAGAACACTGGTCACCATTACCCTGTAAAGAAAGAAAGAAGGGAAAAGTCATGATGTCATAGTAAACTTCTGCCTGTTCTCCTTAAACACCTGAAAATTTGAACAGCATCATTTCAACCAAATTACAAAAATATTTTTAAAAATCTGGCTCCTGATGTATTATTTTAGTGTTTACAGAGCCATGCTACACATATCTAAGCCAGTCAGTACTTCTTTTTTAATTCTCAGGAAGTAAAAAATTAGGTGATCAGGATAAAACCAGCTCAAAGTTTCAAAAACTGACCAATCACAGCAAAAGAGTGGGATATTTAAAGCTTTTATATGACACTGTTAGCACCAGCAGAAACTAGGGCGACTAAATTCTTAGTTGACTAAATAACGAAAATCTTTGGCTAATTGATTAGTATAAAACCTAAGAAACACTGAGGTCTGAAGTTAAATCTGAGGACTGTTTACTAGATAATTGTCAAAAACTGGCATTTGAAACCACTAATCACAAAAAACCCACTAAAAATAAACTGATGTTAAATATGATATGAAAATTTCTACAATAGATCTTCACATATTATTAAAATGCAGCAAATTAACAAAAAAAATGACTACAAAGTGTGGTGCATTGTGCCGTGAATAATCAACAATGCATACTGTTCTACACTTCATGACTTCATGACATCTCACTAAAAGATAGAATCTAAAAAACAATTTAAAAAACCAAAACAATAAATCATGGATCCATCCACTTTATTCAGCCTGTTTGTGAGGAAAGAAGCCAAAGCAGAAAACCCCAGACCTCCTCTCCACTATGGAGGACCACAAGAGCCACGCGCATCGAAATAAACAACTCTGTGCTTAAATAATCAATTGTAGAATCAATTCTGCATTTGTAAATTCATTTTTGAATTCCAATTTAATAACCTTCATTTCAAAAACCTTTTTCAAATTGCACTTTAATAAAGTGACAGGTTTATTTGACAGGTCAAAAATTTATGAATGAATTATAATAAAACTTTGTAGGAGTGCTTTTCTATAGCAATGTAAAAGCTGCAGCGCCATCTTGTGGCAGATGGCTGCATAACATTTAGAACGCAACAATTTGTCGTTTTCTCCGTAAGCGTGACAGGTGGAAAAGTTATGAATGAATTATAGTAAAACTTTGTAGGAGTGTAGAGTGGGTTCATGTTAATAATCCATTTGGCTTATATCCACTAAGGTGTTCAAGGCCAACCTAATGATTTATTAGTCGAAAATAGACAAATAGCCTTATAACTTAAAAACTGTGATTCTTACAAGTGTGCCATGTAACACATCAACATATATAAAGTTTCGTAAAGATTTAAAATATAATGTCACATATGACCTCTGACCTCTCCTTCAATGTAAAACTGAAGGTTAAAGTGATAATAATGCTATTTAGAGCTATTTAAAACTGTCTTTTGCTGCCATTGTTAGTATTGACAACATATAGTTATATAGGGAATGGTATATGGGGATTGTAAATATCATGTTACTGTTGATCTCTGACGTCTTCTTCAAGGTCAGATAGGTTCAAACTTTCATAAAATGTCATTTTTTAAAAAAATGGTGTTTAAAATTCTGCTGCCTTTGTTTGTATTGGCATTAATTAGTAAATGATGCTGCTATATGGGGATTCTAAATATCACTTTATAGTTAGCATTTAAACATCATGTCACATTTGACCTCTGACCTCACTTTTACGTATCGCATCTGCCTTTGTTTCACTTTGACTCCAAAACGTGTGCTGGCTTTAAAGAAAGTATTATAACGATAAAGAATGAGCTGCTAGTTGGTTAGAAATAAACTGTGTTATAATATTATATAATAAGCTCAAGTTATTTCAGTTATTTACAAATCAATACCTATTATCTATTACTTACTTGTACACAATGTTTATGTAGAACATACAATACTTTTCGCTTAAAAGTAAATACTGCCCAGATGACGAGAAGATTGGGCAGAGGTCTGCAATTGGTTTGAATTTTAGCTTTTATTTTGCATTTTTCTGCCTATTATCACATTCAGACATCTACCTGGGGAACTTTATGTCAGTCATCTTGGTGTTTTCTCCAAACTCTGTTTTGAGGAAGTCCTCTAGCGGTGCTGATTCATAGGGTCTTGATCCTTTGAACACCTGCTCCTTCATCCTAAAGTACAGGCAGCGCAGGTACTCCATGGATTTACCTACACATAGAAGAAGTGTCATTGTTGTTCTGATGCTATGTGATGAAAACCCTGAGCACTGGAAAAGAGAACACAGACACACCGTGGATTATAGCCAGAGCCAGGATGCCTCCCGTGCTCGTGCCAGCTACCCAGTCGAAGAGCTCTCTGGTGGGTCTGCCCGCCTCTTTCTCCAGAGCGATCAGCATCTGGATCAGCACCAGGCCTTTAATACCGCCACCATCAAGACACAGCACGCTTCCATTACATCTGTAATGACAATGACAAAGTTTAATCCTAATCCTATATCACAGAGGAAAGTACATTGTACTCCACAATATTTATCTGACTTTTTAAGCTTTTGGAAGCTTTACAGGTTTTTCTACTGCTCTTAGTTTGATATAGAATTATTTTTCAGGCACATATACATGATTAATTGGACTGTAGACTGAACTGCCCAACAGCACACATGTAGAGTTGTTAAAGTTAGGAAAACTTTACACACCTACATCTATAAAATGCTACTTCTGCTAAAAGTAAAAACAGGTGAGGCTGTTTTAATGTAACAATAACTGAAATATGAAGACAGACCATCATTTTTATGTTTTCATGCTTTTTGTTGTTATACCATAAAGTTAAAATACTTTGATCATTTAAAAGAACAGGATCTAGGAAGAGATGTGTGACGGTGTTGTGTGGTTTAGTTTACCACAGTAAAATTGTAAATCTATTTTTGTAACATAATTTTTAAACATTTTAACTCAACTCAACTTTTTTTCCTTCAATCTGATTGTCTCCACTTTTCAGACAACTAAAGAAGACATTAAAAAGATGCTGAGAAAGAACGCCATCCTTTCTCGAATTAAAAATATTCTCAAACCTACAGAAGACCTGGAGAAACAAATCTGTGATCAGATTTTCATTGGTCACTCAGAATCCAGGTGCAGTGGACCGAGGGTGGCTGGTTAGAACTTGACAGCCTTTAGGGAAACACCCAGGGACAGCCTGCATCGACTTAATGAACGGGAATTCAGCCCAGCATCTTCACTGAGCTCTGATGGAAGTTCAATAACACCTCGAGAGTCACACTCCCGAGGAGCTCAGGGCTATCCTAATCAGTAGCCTAAAGCCCAACATGTTAGCTACTAATAATATCTTTGTATTGTTTTTGTTCGGACCGATGTTCACAGGCTTGCTCCTGTTTGTTGTTGTGAAAAATAATTTAAGCATCGAAACGAAACCGATTTCCTGAGATTGAAAGAAAGAAAGTTCAAACCTTTGCAAAGGGATCAACAGGGTTTGTACCAGCATTGACAAAAAGGCTAAATTATAGCAGCTCCTGTAGGTTCGTCGCGTGGATGCAGTCTTGTCTAATCAGTGGTTGGGAGTGAAATTCTCACCATCATGTAGGCACCAGTTTGGTAATGAAGTGTGTCATGGCCTTGAGCAAAGCTTACAGTTAGAGTGTATGAAGACTGAAAAACAACTACAACTTTGTACAAGAAAGTTACAAACACATATCAATAGTACACAGAGGTCAGAGGAGGTAAAACACAAATTTTCCATCACATTTGTCATTCCCCTTCATCAAGACCAGGTATTTAAGGAGCGGCTGTGGCAGCAGTTCTCTTCCTGATCATTGTCTCCTCTACAGCATTAACTCATGCACGCATCCCTGTGCTGATTATCACTTTGTGAGTCTGACACAGAAAGCTAATAAGTTATTTTGTCCTGACTTAATGCCCCTTAAAACTCACCTATTTCAGACTTACAGTTTAATACAATATAGCAAATCTCCAACTGGACAGTGTTAAATAAACTGCTGATCATGTGTGTTTGTAGGTCCTCAGTCATCCAGGTCATGGTTGTCTAAGAAGCTTGGAAAGTGACTTCACTTCTTTAAGGTTCTGGATGATGTTTAACTTCTGACCCAAGAAGCTTCTTCAATTGATGCGCTTGATGTTCCACCTCTGCACAGTTGTGTTTGATGACAATGCAGTGCAGATCTCTCAAACATACAACAGAGGGCGCTATGTACATTCACTGAAGTGTAGAAAAATACAAGTGGAGGAGGAAACAAACAGCAGCATCAAGAGAGAAAACTGAAGTGTTCAAAGCGAGTTACTTTAGTCTCTTATTGTAATAATAAACAACATCTAAACATCACGTTGATGCTTCATGTTTGAGTTCGGTGTCCTTTTACTGCTCAGTTGGAAAATATTGATGCAATTTAAAAGAAGAGGAGAAGAGGAATTTCTCTGTACTACTTCAAAAGGAATGTGAAAGCACTGCCTCATATGGAAAATTAATCATGATGAAATCCTGAAACAAATAGTGTTTATGAGCTTTGTGAATATAAAGAGTTTAGTTTTCACTTTGGTCTTAGAAGTATAAAAATGCAGGACTGAAGACAAGATGGAAATGACATGTTATGAGATATAAAATACATATGTCACTGTGTACTATAATTTTATTTTGTTTATTTTTTGTTTTTGTAGGTTTTTTGTTTTGGGGTATTTTTTTTAAAAAGCACTGCTTTTAGTTTGAAAATTGGATTCAATGTTTAGAGTTCGGACAAAACAATGGACGGTTTCAAGAAATGTATTTTATCAAGAAAACTTATTTTGTTGGTTACTGTGTTTATTTTAATGCCCTCAGTGCAGTGATTAAAAAAAAGTTCATCTGACACCAATGAGCCAACAGCCTCCATGTAAACGTTTCCACCCTCAACAATCAGCTCAGATTTATAAAGTTTATCATGTTCAGGCCCTGCAGCTGATTGGTGGCATGTCTGATCAGAAAGCCTTTCTGCATCTTCACAGTGTGAGTCTGAGAGTTTCTGAACAACAGGATGAGCTGCTACACACCTGACACCACATTCAAACACACACAAGCTGCAAATCTAACACAATATTTTAGACCAAAGAAAAAAGGTCACAATTTGCAGTTAACATGAAGATATTGTAGAGCAGAAACAACACAGCACACAAGTTTCATGTAGAGATGATTGTTTATTCTGAATGTTATTTTCATTCAGTTATTTTCCATTATTTTTTTGGATTAATTTTCTGGTTTATCCATTTCATGTAAGGACAGACTTTTACAGTAACAACTGGTCCAGTACAGACACGTTTACCAGTGCTCTTGATTACACCATAAATCATGTTGTTGTATATCACTCCACCACCAGAATCACCCTGAGAGAGAAAAACATAGTTTGTGTTTAAGTTTGTTCCAAAATATCTAAAACATACACACATGATATACAGTAATGTTAGCAGTCAACTTACCTCACGTACATCTACATTAGGTTCTTCCAGACACAGCCTGTTGTTATACGGCACATCTGAATCACATCGAGAGTTTCTGGTAAGCTTACAGTCAACAACATGCATGTTTGCACACTGGAGATGAGGTGGTTGGCCAGGGACTAGAGAAAAAAAAAAAGAACAAAAGTCATTCATAACCTTTCAAAAACTAAAATCTTGAGGAGAATGATGTTTTGTCTTTTTTCTGGATGTTTCCAAATGATTTTTAAACAAGGAATCTGCCATACAGTATATCTACTATAGAATTAAAAAAACAACAACTTTGTTTATATTAAAGTATTCAAATAAAACGTAAATGTAACTGTAAAACAGACACAGAAACCAAAATAAAGTCTAGCATAAACTGTGAAATAATTCATCAAAACATTTTCTTACGTGTGTGGCCGGCCGCATTTACCATATACCCACCAAGTCCTGCAACCTGAACGACGTCTCCTCTAGAAACAGACCAATAAATAATAATCAATTAATTTCAGGTCCATCCATGTGTTTTAAACACCAAATAAGTTAATAAATCTCAAAATTTCGACTTTATTCTCAAAATGATCTATACTATATTTTTTCCTGGTCACCAAGTCGCTTCCACACAACTTTACTAAGAATCTTATAAACATGTTTGATTCACAAAGAAAATTCTGACACTTTCTGCTGCATTAACAACACACTGTCATTTACCTGCTACTGCCTCATGGCTTGGCTCCATTTGTATGGGCTCAAATTGTGGTCATAAATACTTTGCACTTGTAAATCAAATGTGTAGTTGTGAACTGAGTTTTGTAACCTTATAAACCAAAACATCTGAAAATGTTATGTTTGTGCATCTATAGATGAGAATTTTTGTGTGTGTAAAAAAGATTTACAAAAGATACAATTTTTTTGTTAAGGTCTGCTTATAATACAAGAATGAACAAATTGAGAGCTGTTTTTTTACAGTCTTGGGATTTGGTCATCTTGATAAGCAAACAGTTCTCAAGCAATGCAGAATCCTCTCAGCCACAGACTGTCAGCATTAGTCAGACAGAGCAAATTAGTATGATCGCAAAAATGGGTTGACGTCAGCAGAAACCCAGCAAACATCTACTCAAAATGGAAAAATACACTCAAAATAAAAGTTGAAGAGATGTTGCAGATCTTGCTACGATGTTGCTTTGAGTTATGTCTTTATGTCTAATGTGTTAAGTTGTGTTAAGCATATTAGATGGTGTTTAAAAAAACAAAACAAAGATACATGTGGTTACAGAGGCTCTTAACCTTCCTGCGGTTTTATTTTAAGCGTTCAAGTTGTTGCCTTCCCATCAACTCAAAGCGGGCTGGCCATTCTGATATCTGGCACTGACGAGGCATTTTCATCCAGAAAACTGCCACTCACTGGATATTTTACTTTTTCATCCCACTTTCTGTATACCCTAGAGATGTGTGTGTGTGTGTGTGTGTGTGTGTGTGTGTGTGTGTGTGTGTGTGCTATAAATAATATAAAACTATAAAACAGTGAAATACAACGCTGGTGTTGCAAATCAAAGAAAAGTTGCAGAAACATTATGATTTGATCATCACTGTGCTATTGGTGCTGCTGCTTTTAATCTAACATGACAGCCACACATTGGAGATCTGAAACTTTAAACCTCATACATTTAAAACAGGTCACTCAACAGGTCACTCACTGTTTTCAATGCCCATAGCTTAATAAAGAAGGCCAGGAAGTTACTTTATTTTGGCTCCAGATCAAATTGAAATTTGTAGATTGAACAGCTGATAAATAGTTTACAAATGTAACTGATACATTTTCTAATCTGTGTTCTATTAGCTGCATTTCCAGCAGTGTGAAGCAGACTGAGGAGCAGATTCAAACCAAACCTATTTGCTCCTAAACTGATGGTGTTAGTAATGTATGTCTTAACAAGTTGCTTATATAAAACTTATTAGTTCAGCGGACAATCTATGTCATGTTTAAAGCATACTATAAATTAAATAACTAATGAAAATTTGATGCTTCCTGCTCATTTTACACAAAAACTCTGAACATAATCTCAACAGGCGCATATTTCCATGGTGATCTTACCAGGTAACAAGAGAGCCACCTGAAACACTGAAAACTTAGAAATTAGGCTCAGCGTGGATCACTAACAGATTAACCTTGCTTCATTGTCCACCACTCTGAAGCCAGTCGCCCAGAAGAGGGAGACTAAATTCTGAAAATGCTGCCGACCCACTACATCATAATAATATGCTAAAAATACAGATATATTATTGAAGTTGTGTGATTGGGTTAAAAACAGTATGTAGTATTCTGACTACTGAATTATACTGAATACAATGTTAAAGAATTACCAATATGAAATTGTGACATTTAATTAAAAAACAAATTAACAAAAACAGTCATCTGGCACAGGTAATCATTGGGTAGAAAAAAATCAAAACATTAACATAAGAACCTGAAACAGCTTATATCAGCATCTCAAGAATGAATACACAGTAATTTCATGAAAACTCACATTTTAGGAGGGTTGTTACAGTCAGGTAAGGCTACAGGCTGAATCCCAGTCAGTGGCTCAGAAAGTTCCAGTAGCATGATGTCATGCTTTCTATTAAAGATGTTTAAGATATTTGTCTTCCAGATGCTCGTCTTAAAGATCTTTTTCTTTGCCACTTCCTGGACCTGTCCTGGACCTGTCCTGGACCTGGATGAACTCCAACAATCGCGCTCAGAGTCCTGCACAAGAGAAATAGTGACTGTACTATGAAAATATGAGAATGATGAATGTTGTTATTATCTTACTGTTGCTATGAAAAATTAGAGGTAATTATTTTTGCTTCAGTATTTTAAGACACATTGCAGGACAATTTGTTAATGAATTTTCTTTATGTAAAAACTGTAGATTTCTCACCGTCCTCTCTCCTGGCAGTGAGCTGCAGTCAAAACCCAGCGTGGATGGATCAGTGAGCCGCCACAGTAACTCTGTTTTCCATCCTTTTCTAAAATAACTTTCACATGATAGTGACGCTCATTTTGACAGTCTTGACCACCATAGATTCTCTTGCGCAAATCCACCACGGTGCTTACTGTGACACCTGAAATACAGTACAGTACAATATATTTTTTTTTAACTTTACTTAAGTACAATTTTGAGGTACTTTACCTAAGTAGTTCTTTTTTTCTGACTACTTTTTACTTTTACTCCCTACATTAAGTATATATATATATATCTGTACCTTCTACTCCCTACATTTTCAGAACAGGGTGGTTACTTTTGCTTTGATGCATTTGAGGGAATTTATTAATTCATCACCTCCAAACATCAAACCGATTTGGGCCAGAGAGGCAGTCCATGTTGTTTGTTTATTAATCGCCAGGGAATGTCAGATAAAAATAAATGATGTTTGCCAAAGTCAGGGGTAAAAAAATGTGACAATATTTTTTTGTTTTGTTTTTGAAACAACACCGGAATGACTGCAGGTGTCCCTATGTTGTGGTTGCTGTCCTTCGGCATCTAGCTAGCCCTACTGAAGAGGAGCGATGAGCATAAAGGGAATGACTTTTTCAAGTGTCAGGTAATTTCAAATGCAACGTCTCTACAATTCACCAATCATCAACAAACACGCAAACTATTTGTGTGCAGTTTGTCGCACAGTGTGTTGCTAGCTAAAGGTCCAGCTGCTGTGTTTCACAGGGACAGCAAAGAAAGAGAGCTAACTTCACTCACAGCTGGAGAAAGATAAGAAAGGCCAGGTTAGATTTAAAGGTAAGGACTGCTCAGTGGTGTCTGATAAACTGGAAATGTAACTCTTTTTTTTTTTTTTTTTTTTTTTTTTTGTCTGTCCCATTTGGTTCTTTAGCCGTCAGAATTGTTGTCTGAAGACCAACAAGGATACCAAATGGATTTATTCTGCCAAATGGATCATCATGGCATTGCCGTATTGGTCCATTTGATCAAACTTTGTTGTTATTATTTATTTTATTTTCAGTTGTTACAGATGGGACAGACATGACTGGGGGATAGGAAAGGGAGAAAGAAAGAGAGGAAGGAAAAGAAAAACAGAAGGGAAAAGGGACAGTCAGAAAGGGCACTTACAAAGACAAAGAGAAAGAAAAAAAAAATCTCCTGGATCACCTGTTGAGAGAAAAAGAAGAGAAGACAAGCAAAAAAAAAAAAACCAAACAAAAACAAAGCAACATACTAAACACAACACCATCACGTTAATCTAGCTAAGTGTGAACATCAGTAAATACTAAATATTGAAAGTTGTTGTGCAGCATGCAGGACAGACAGCGCACAATGTGCTTTGAAGTAGCAGCTAAGAAAGGTGTAGTTTATGTCTACAAACAGTGAACACCCGTGTGCACACCTGTGTGGATCAACGCGCTTGTATACAAAAGGTTTCCCCATGTAACGGTCTGCTAGAGGGTGTGGAGGGCCATAGCCCCGTCCCCCAGGGCATGAAGCAGGCATGGAGGAGATCCAGGCTCCAGACATCCAGAGGCCCCAGAGTGCGAGAGCCCAAGGAGTACCACCGGAGGGGCATCCGTGCCACCTTCCTGGGAAGGGCTGAGGAGATCCCCAGACGAGGGGTCACCCAGTAGCCACGGAGCAGAAGCCAGAGGGGGCTGCACTGGCGTGCCCGCCGGCTCTGCCGGCAGCCAGCTGTGCCAGAGTGAACCGAGTTGCAGGCCCCGAGGCCGGAGGCCCGAGGGCCCCCTTTGCCCCGGAAGAGGCCTGACCGAGCGACAGGCACCAGGCCCCGCCAGGTAGCCACCGGGAGTGAGCTGGTGCATACCTGAGCGCCCAGCCCCGGACACCAAGAACCACCAATGCACCAACCCCTGAGGGCATCAGTTACCAGCAGGGAGTGTGGTGAGGGGAGATAGGCCTCCACACTTGGAGGGCCTGGGAGTACCCAGGGAGGTGGAGTCTAAGACCCGACCTGACATATAGACACAGACAAACAGGCACACACAGACATAAACATGCTTTCCCACCCTCATGCACACATATACAAACACTCAGCACTCACCCAACGTAGGGACAGACATACATAGACATGTACACACAATCATACTCCCCAAACATACTCTATGCCCTGGGTCCAGGTACCCTCGCCCCCAGAGGGGGAAACGGCACCCAGACCCAAGAGATGTGACCCTTTCCCCCGGGGTGGAGGCAAGCAGACCGCCCCAGGCTCCGCAGCAGCAGGGAGGCCAATCGGACAGCCAGCACCTCCTCCCAGCCCCCCGCCCCGATGGCTAGTAGAGAACGGGGGTGTGTGAAGACCCCATACCTCCCTCCTCCCGCTCATGTGTAGTGTTGCTGCGTGTTGTTCTAAAGTGCATTTAAAACAAGGGAGGGCATGGTGCTGCTGCCAGAGAGCAGCAGGTGTTAGCACGGCCCCTCCCGAGAACCCTCAATGTCTACATGGATTTAAAATTGAGAGGTGGGCACCGGCGCCAGAGGTAGGGTTGAATACACAGACCGTCTTCTGGACGCCGTTAACGTGGTCACCCTCAAGGCCCTATATGTATATATATATATATATATATATATATATATATATGTATATGTGTGTGTGTGTGTGTTATGAGAGTGTGAATAATGTGGATGTCTAAGTTGTGAAATAAAATTGAGGCACAGGTGGCCAGAAGGGGACAGAGGGGGGGGAATGCCTCCCCTGCACCCTGGTGACACACCCGCACCCCAAGGCCCTACCTGTGTGGGTGGGTGTGGTGGAGCGGGAAGAGGGAGGCAGCCGGGGATGGGAGGAAAAGAAGGGAGGGGCAAGATGCCCCTCCTTAGGGCCAGCTCCCCCGCTGACCCCAGTAGGCACCCCCGTCCTCTAGCACCCACCAAGGCAAGGGGGCCCAGGCCCATCCAGACCGGGGCCTATGGCAGCAGCACCGCTAAGCCCCACAGGACCTGGGGAAGCCCACCCCACCCCACCGCAGAGGAAACTATACCCACCCCAACATTCAATCATCTCCAGACTACACAAGACAACAGACACCCAGGTTAGGTTTATTCTCCACCTCTCCTGTGTCTCTCCCCCACCTGCAGAGTGGACTTCTGCAAGGATGGAACAACCTCCCTGCCAGTTGAAGAGCCCCCCAGTTAGGCCGATGCACCAGAGGCCCCCTGCGCCAGGGCTGAGCCCCCGTGCACCCACCCGCCCACAACCTCGGCGACACACCGACGAGGACCGAAGCCTCCAAGGCCCAGCCAGAGCCCCATCACGGAGACGAAGCATCCCCGAACCCCAAGCCCCCCCGCCTGCCCCGGATCCACTCAGGGGCAGCCAGGCCACCAGGCCAGTAACCTACGTCCGCCAGTACAGACCATCCCCCAGCCCCGCTGCACGCAGCCACGAGGAGAACACCCTCTAAGAGCGACCAGAGCCACTAACCAGGTTATGACCACAACCCCCCGGGTTAAGCCCTCCAGGGATAACGTCTCAAGGGGTTCTCCTGGCGCCCTAAGCCCATCCCAACCTCCACATCAACCACAATAGCGAAGGCAGGACCAAACCATGACCCCCACCCCACTAGGTGATGAAGCCGATCAAAGGAGCCCAGAGGGATTGATCTAATGTGGTGGCAGAGGCTGTATCAAGACTAATGTGATCTATTAGATGGTTTTTATATTGATTAGAATTAAGATTATTTTTATTTTTCCAGTTAAGGAGGACCGTTTTCTTGGCAATGCATAGGGCTGTAAAAACAATGTGGGCTGTGTTTATTTCTGCAGTGACCTCATCCAAGTTGCTCAGCAAGCACACTAAAGGGGAGGCTGGAATGTTACATTTCAGACACTTTGATAAGTCTTCACATATCTCACGCCAAAACTTCTGCACTGGTGGACAGAACCAAAGGGCGTGGATGTAATTGTCTGGTGTATTGCCTTGACAGTGTGAGCAGTTGTTGGAAGATGTAAAGCCCATCTTGAACATCCGATGACCTGTATAGTGCACTCTATGTAGTATTTTGTATTGTATTAATTGCAGACTGGGATTTTTAATCAATTTAAAGGTTTTTAAGCATATCTGAGACCAGAAGTTTTGGTCTAAGCTTACTGATAGATCTACTTCCCACTTTGCAATAGGAAGGGATATTGATTCATCTATTTTAGAAAGTGTTCTGTATATTTTAGATAATAATTTGGGGGATTTAAGAGTAAGAAAGTGTACCGCACTTGGTGGTGTTTGTAATTCAGCTTGACTGAGGTTAAATCTCTTTTTTACTATGGATTTAATTTGTTGATATTCTAAAAATCTTTTCTTGTTGATCCCATATTGTGTAACTAGTCTGTCAAATGGAATAAATTCTGTTCTCTCCAATATATGTTCTAAGTATTTAATTCCTTTACAACTCCAATCTGGAAAATTAATCATATTATTGTTTTGTAATATATCAGGGTTATTCCAGATAGGTGTACGTTTGCATGGGATTAATGAGGACGCTGTCATTTTATTTTTGTCATTTTTAGAAATGGAAATGTAACTCTCACATGTTACAAGTTCTCATGTTATTAAATCAGTTATTAGGTCTGTACATGTGACATTGTGTTTTTTCATATGGTGAAATGTGCTGCAAATCAAACTGAGTTAGACTAATTGTGTTATTTATAGACTGCATAAAAACCCTCTGCCAGTTAGTGCAGGATACACAGGTTAGTTTGCTGTACTGTGATGGATTTAAAGTAAAGAACAGTGTGTGATTGGTTCACAGTGGCTGTGGTTTCATGGTCAGAGTTAAGTTACATCAAGTGTAGCAGAGATTGAGAGATCTACTGACTGAATTTCACCTTCACACAAACTTTGTACCATGTAGAAAAAAAGACAGTATAAACAGTGTACTGTCAGTCCAGAGGATGGAAATAAATGAGGAAAACTTACAGTATGAAACATCTGCTGACATGTACATCTACAAAGAGCAGCAGGTCAGCCAATCACAGCCGGTACATTAAGAAAATGTACTCTAGCTCTCAAGCGAAACTGTGATTCTTTTCCTCACATTGAGCCATTAAAACCAATTTTAGGCCCCCTCACCTGCTGAATCAGAGTTTAACCCTGGCTGTACACATTTTCCGTTTTAGAGGCAAAGCCACCCTCTATAGTGTAGGCACCAAAAAATACATATATCTATTTATCATGTTCCTTCTATTTATCAAGTGAGAAAAATAACCTTAGGACAGGTGAGATTGGTCAATGATAGATGTTATGTATGAACCAAAATATATGATGTGCTATACAAGCTATCGCCAGTAGTGGGCACCACACCCAGTTATATGTGTGTGTAATTTCTGTGTTATGTTAACAAAGAGAAGAAGTCGAAATGTAAACAAGCTACCGTGTGTATCAGTCTGACTCTGTATAAGCCCTAATCAGTGTACTGACACTACAGGAGGGAATATAACAATAGAGCTATTTTTCTGAAATCATAAAAGGTAGTAAAAGTCAGCAAAACAGCATTTGTTGAAGCTGCTTCCTGTTTGAGGTAACTGGCCATTCAACCACTTTGACTGAGTGTGCTTTTAAATGACCTTTTTCAACAATAAAGCCCAGGAATGACCCCGAATCAACATGAAATTCACATTTCTCACCTTTTAAATTGAGACGTTTTTTCCAGGAGACATTTGAGAAGGACTTGACAGGTATAGATCAACTGGGAGAAGTTAAAACTATCGTTGAAATAAAGAAAATGTGGATGATGAAATCACAAAGGATGTAATTGACTATGCCCAACAGAGCAACAAAATTACTTTAATTATATGCTCTGTGGTCGATTGTGAGTTTGTGTTGTTTGTTAAGCTTTTTGTATGTCAGTATGTCCAGATAAACTTTGTTTTTCATGGTTTACTTCATACAAACCGTCTCCTCTCAGATCTCAGAGGACTGATGTCTCATAATGGGTCCCTGCACTAGTGTGATGGAGTGTCTGTGGCATGTTGAAATCAACTGATTGATTTTCTTTTTCGTCAAAAAGCAAAACTTCTGACTGACTGGTGGCTGACCTTCTCTGTTCCTCACAGATTTGCCATTTGTGGATGTGGTCCACTGATCCACATCCAGTCACACGTACAGAAGAGGAGGACATTCAATTAAAAACATTAAATACAGATCAAAAACATAAATGTACTTTACATGAAACAAATACAAAGCCAGCAAAAGTGGAATTTGCTGTAAGCTGAAGTCAGCGAGCAGCAACATCCTGAGAAAATCATGACTTAGTACTAATGTCCTTAGCTATAGTCAACACAATCACACACTATGAGGCAGTCCTGTTTGAAATTTCCACCAAATCTGCTTCTGTGTTTGTAGTGCTGTGTTTCCTCAGTGGATGAAGATGGTCAAAGTCTGTGTTTTCAAATATGTAGAGTGTAAACTTATTTTCCATTGATTGGCTTTAGTTGTTGTGGCAAAGCAAGGGCAACACACACACACACACACACTAAGGTGGTGGTGGTCAAAACATGACAACGCCACCCTGGGAATATCTAGTGCAAATTTACCAAGAAGGTACTCAGCTCTGTTATACATCAGACAGAGACGTGAGAATGAGTGTAAAATAAAGAGTTTATTGACAGTTATTGAAATCGGTCTGTGATAAATACCCAACACACACACAGGATTTCATGCACATCAGTTTCATTTTGTTTTAGCAACTGTTGTGACGGTTCTCAGCGCCAGTCACTCAGGGACAGCTTCTCCATTCCACACACACTCCTCCATCTCTGCCGTCACTATATACACACAGAGAAGAAGAAGATCATTAAGTTGAGCACTCACACCTGCCCTCTCTGCTACACCTAAGTACCGCTCTTTGAGCTCACTGTACCGCCCTCCACTGCAGCAGGTCAGAGACCACACCCCTGCAACACAGTCATCAAATAGAAGAGCAAAGTGAGTCTGCAAATCAATAAGATGCAAATCAGTTTATACCTTTCATATAATGTGTGAGTTTATTTATTCTGATTTTTATTTTACAGTTAGTTTCCACAGTTCATATATCATGTGTAATTTTTCATTAGTTTCAGTGTTTGTTTGTATTTTATTCTATTCATGATGGTTGTGTTGACAGATTTGTCCAGATTTAAAGCTACAGATGTGAACTTTTGGTTCCTTTATTATTACCTGTATAAACACTAAGCTGTTTTTAAGTAATCCATAGTTGTGTATTTGTACAGTCCTAAAAGATGCTCGTACATTCAGCTACACTCAACATTAGTCCAGCTGAAGATTCTAGTTTCATGTAGCAACTTCTTTTCCCTGACCCCGCCTCCACAGACAGATGTGCACAGAGGTTTAACAAGGCACAGGCCTCGATCACTGAAGACAGACTGCATCAAGAGTGTGACCTCCAAAGTGCTTTATTTATTCACTTCAGCCAACCTCTTTTATGCCCCCATTTATTTAAAATCTGCTCTAAGAAATATTTCCTGTGATCTCAAATTTGGAACATAACAACACACAAATACAGCAGCTAATCTGCAGTACAGCTGATTCTTTTGAGACTTTTTTAAAATGACATAATTCACTTTTTTAATGTTTTGTAGTGGAGTCCCCTTTAGTCAGTGTTGCTGTGAAACATTAATGCATGAATGAATGTATTTTTAAATAAAATACAGAGATTTAGTATCAGGCTTTACAAAAAAAAGTATCAACTATGTTAGGATCCATGTTCATCATGTGTGATGTGTGTTTATATTTGAAGGTGTTTGTGGATTTCAATTCAAGGTGTGGTTTGTGTTTGATGCTGAAACAGATAAATACTGCTGATTGGCTGAAGTAGGGTTCAATAAAAATTTTTGGTTGTTGGTTTGGGCACTGCTAAGGTCCACATTAAATAAACTGCTGCTCATGTGTGTTTGTAGGTTCTCAGTCATCCAGGTCATGGTTGTCTAAGGAGCCTGGAAAGAAAGCGACTTTACTTCCTTAAGGTTCTGAATGATATTTAACTTCTGATCCAAGAAGCTTCTTCAATTGATGTGCTTCCTTTGCTCATGTTCCACCTCTGCACAGTTTCATTTGATGACAATGCAGTGCAGTTCTTTCAGACATACAACAGAGGGCGCTATGTACATTCACTGAAGCAGCATCAAGAGAGAAAACTGAAGTGTTCAAAGCAAGTTACTTTAGTCTCTTATTGTAATAATAAACAACATCTAAACATCACGTTGATGCTTCATGTTTGAGTTTGGTGTCCTTTTACTGCTCAGTTGGAAAATATTGATGCAATTTAAAAGAAGAGGAGAAGAGGAATTTCTCTGTACTACTTCAAAAGGAATGTGAAAGCACTGCCTCATATGGAAAATTAATCATGATGAAATCCTGAAACAAATAGTGTTTATGAGCTTTGTGAATATAAAGAGTTTAGTTTTCACTTTGGTCTTAGAAGTATAAAAATGCAGGACTGAAGACAAGATGGAAATGATGTGTTATGAGATATAAAATACATATGTCACTGTGTACTATAATTTTATTTTGTTTATTTTTTGTTTTGTAGGTTTTTGTTTTGGGGTATTTTTTTTTTGAAAGCACTGCTTTTAGTTTGAAAATTGGATTCAATGTTTAGAGTTCGGACAAAACAATGGACGGTTTCAAGAAATGTATTTTATCAACAAAACTTATTTTGATGGTTAGTGTATTTATTTTAATGCCCTCAGTGCAGTGATTAAAAAAAAGTTCATCTGACACCAATGAGCCAACAGCCTCCATGTAAACGTTTCCACCCTCAACAATCAGGTCAGATTTATAAAGTTTATCATGTTCAGGCCCTGCAGCTGATTGGTGGCATGTCTGATCAGAAAGCCTTTCTGCATCTTCACAGTGTGAGTCTGAGAGTTTCTGAACAACAGGATGAGCTGCTACACACCTGACACCACATTCAAACACACACAAGCTGCAAATCTAACACAATATTTTAGACCAAAGAAAAAGGTCACAATTTGCAGTTAACATGAAGATATTGTAGAGCAGAAACAACACACAGCACACAAGTTTCATGTAGAGATGATTGTTTATTCTGGATGTTATTTTCATTCAGTTATTTTCCATTATTTTGGGCAATTTTCTGATTTATCCAGTTCATGTAAGAACAAACATTCACAGTAACAGCTGGTCCAGTACAGACACGTTCAAAACCAGAACTGATTACACCATAAATCATGTTGTTGTAAATCACTCCACCACCAGAATCACCCTGAGAGCGAAGAGAAATGTAGTTTTGCTTATTTTTTTTCCAAAATATCTAAAACAAACACAGATGATATACAGTAATATTAGCAGTCAACTAACCCCACGTGCATCTACTTGATGTTCTTCTAGACACAGCCTGTTGTTATATGGCACATATGCAGTACACTGAGAGTATCTGGTAGGCTCACAGTCAGCAACACGCATGTCTGCACACTGAAGATTAGGTGGTTCATCAGGGACTAGAGGAAAAGGAAAAGAACAAAAGTGTCACGGTCCTGGGTCGGTGACCCAGTGTTTTGAGTTTCTTGTGTCTCTGAGTTTTGTATTATGATCTTAGTTCCCTTTGTTCCCCTAGTTTATTCTTTAGTCTAGTGTCTTAGTTTGGCTTTCTTGTATTCTCTTTAGTTCTCTGAGTATTTAATAACTGCCCTCTGTGTCTCCTTGTTCTGTGTTTCTTAGTTGCTCTGTCTCCCCTAGTCTAGTTTGCATCTGTGCTACTTCCTGTTTTACTTTGAAGGTCCATGTCTCTTGTGAGTGTATTCTACTTTGCTCCCTCGTCTCGTCAGTTCTGATTTTTCCCAGCTGTGCTCCCCTTCTGTGTCTCATTCCCCTCGTTACTTCCCAGTGTATTTTAGCCCTGTGTTTCCCTGTGTCAGTGTCGTGTTCTCCCTCATGACTGTGTGCCCTTCCGTGTGTTTCCTCGTAAGTCAGTTACCTTAGTACTTCCCAGTTTAGTTTCATGTTATTTTGTATCGCTATTATCTACTGTCAGCAATAAAGCTGTATTTTGAGTTCAGTCCTGTTTTCCTGTGAGTTTGCGTTTGGGTCCACTTCCTGCCTGCCACACAGCCGGTCCTTGACAAAAAGTTATTCATAACCTTTCAAAACCTAAAATTTTGAGTAGAACGATGTTTTGTCTTTTTTTTATGTTTCTAAATGATTTTTAAACAAGGAACTTGGCACACAGTACATCTACTCCAAAATTTACAAAAAGAAAAAACCTTGTTTTTCATACAGTATCAAACAAAAAACATAAATGTAACTATAAAACAGTCACAGAAACCGAAATCAGATTCTAGCATTAACTGTGAAATAATCAAACAAAATATGGTCTTACGTGGGTGGCTGCTGGCATTTACCCTATAACCACCAAGTCCTACAACCTGAACGACGTCTCCTCTAGAAACAGACAAAAAACAAAACAATCATAACTTAATTTCACATCCATCCATGTGATATGAACACAAAATAAATCAATAAATCATATGATGTACTCTGCAGGCTGGGTATTTCCAGGTGGTTGAAGTGTCTCCATGCTTCTTAGACAACCATGACCTGGATGACTGAGAACCTACAAACACACACGAGCAGCAGTTTATTTAATGTAGAGGTGAGCACTGCCCAAACCAAAAACCAAAAATATATATTGTACCCTACTTCAGCCAATCAGCAGTCTTCATCTGTGTCAGCATCAAACACACAACTACAATTTGGAGAGAGGTGAGAGATCCACACACCTTCATGAGAGGACACACTAATGTAAACTAACACCACACATGATGATCATGGATCCTAACATAGTTGATACTTTTTATGTTACATGGTTTACTAAAATAATCAATTCATGTATACTGACATATATATATACATATGTGTATATATACATATGTGTATATATACATATACATATACATATATATATACATATATATATATATATATATATATATATATATATGTATATAACTAACCACCGGCAGATAGAGGAGGTGGCTGATATCCAGAAATCCTACCAGTGGCTGGACAAAGCTCGACTGAAAGACAGCACAGAGGCACTAATCATGGCAGCACAAGAACAAGCTCTGAGCACAAGATCCATAGAGGCTGGGGTCTATCACACCAGGCAAGACCCCAGGTGCAGGCTGTGTAAAGATGCCCCAGAGACAATCCACCACATAACAGCAGGGTGCAAGATGCTAGCAGGCAAGGCATACATGGAACGCCATAACCAAGTGGCCGGCATAGTGTACAGGAACATCTGTGCCGAGTATAACCTGGAAGTCCCGAGGTCAAAATGGGAGACGCCCCCAAGGGTGATGGAGAATGACCGAGCTAAGATCCTGTGGGACTTCCAGATGCAGACGGACATAGTGGTGGTAGACAAACAGAAGAAGACGGCTGTAGTGATCGATGTAGCGGTTCCGAATGACAGCAATATCAGGAAAAAGGAACACGAGAAGCTGGAGAAATACCAAGGGCTCAGAGAAGAGCTCGAGAGGATGTGGAGGGTGAAGGTAACGGTGGTCCCCGTGGTAATCGGAGCACTAGGTGCGGTGACTCCCAAGCTAGGCGAGTGGCTCCAGCAGATCCCGGGAACAACATCGGACATCTCTGTCCAGAAGAGCGCAGTCCTGGGAACAGCTAAGATACTGCGCAGGACCCTCAAGCTCCCAGGCCTCTGGTAGAGGACCCGAGCTTGAAGGATAAACCGCCCGCAGGGGCGTGCTGGGTGTTTTTTTTTATACATATATATATATATATATATATATATATATATGTATGTATATACATATATATATATACACATATGTATATATATATGTCAGTATACATGAATTGATTATTTTAGTAAACCATGTAACTTGGATGGATTTGATGCTTTTTTTTTTTGCCTGTCCCGTTTGGCTCTTTTGCCATCAGAATTATTGTCAAAGGCGAAGAAAGATGCCCAACAGATTTACTTTACCAAATGGACCATCCCAGCCTTGCCGTAATGGTCTATTTGATTCACCTTTTATTGTTTATTTTATTTTTTATTTTCACTTGCTAGATATGGGACAGACTTGAATGAGGAAAAGAAAAGGGAGAAAGAAAGAGAGAAGAAGAAAAAACAGCGGAGAAGAGGGACGGGGATAAAGGGCAAAAAACAAGAACCAACAAAATAAGCAGACAAAAAATACATATATCAATCACCTGGATCACCTGAGAAAGAAAAAAGAAAACAAGCAGAAGAAAACGAGAGCAATAGAATAAACAACATCATGATGATATATGGGAATATAACAGTAAATACTAAATGTTAAACATTATTGTGCAGCACGTAAGATCGACAGCGCACAGTGTGCTTTAAGGTAGGAGCCAAAAAGGGTGTAGTTTGTGTGTGTGAGCACCCGTGTGTACACCTGTGAGCATGAACGCGCTTGTTTTTAAAAGGTTCCTTCATGTAATGATCTGCTAGAGGGTGTGGGGAGCCACAGCCCCGTCCTCCAGGGCATGAAGCAGGTTTGGAGGAGATCAAAACTCCAGACATCCAGAGGCCCCCAGAACACAAGAGACCAAGGAAGACCAACAGAGGGGCAGCCGCGCCATTATCCCAGAAAGAGCTGAGGAGAGTCCCAGATGAGGGGTCACTCAGCAGCCGCGGAGCATAAGCTAGGGGGGGTTGCAGTGACGTGCCCGGGAGCTCCGCCGGCAGCCAGCTGTGCCAGAATGACCGAGCCCCAGGCCGAGAGGCCGAGGGCACCCCACCCCCGAAGTGGCCCGAGCGAGCCCCAGGCTCCAGGCCCCAATAAGCAGCCACCAAGGAGTAAGCCGGTGTGTACCTGGACGCTCATCCCTGGACACAAAAACCCACCAACGCACCGATGTCTGAGGGCGTCTGCCACTGGCAGGGGAAGTGGTGGGGGGAGATAGGCCTCCATACCTTGGAGGGCCTGGGATGTCTCCAGAGAGGTGGCGTCTGATACCCAACCTGACATATGGACACAGACATACAGGCACTCACATTTTTTGTTTCATATGTTAGGCTATCCCATATCTAACTTTGGTAATTAAAGCATTGCCGGAAACCCAAACAAAACAGGCAATAAGAAGCTCTACTTGGAAATTCCAACACCACTTCACATTTAAAGAAGAAAAGGATGGGTGAAATCTGACCTTTCAATGCAAACTCTGTTTGCCAGCAACCAAGCTGCTCTCAGCGTCAAAAGACTCCACCTCCAACCTAAAGAAACATCTGGAAGTAAGTTCTTTTTAAAAAACTAATGTTAGTCTACTGCAACTACCTTGTTTTAGTTGTGGTAGCTACCTGGGTTATGTGCCACTTCAGTATCTATGATGTAGTACTGCTGTGTGATATTTTTATTATTACTGAAGTCCACTTGCCACCAAGCTAACATCTAATCTTATCTTAACATCTTATGTTAACATAAGTCTTTGCTCCTCTACAGTAAATATTCAGGGAGATTTGGGCTTAACAGCCAATTAGTAAAGAATAACAAACAAGAATATGCAGGATGTGATCGCTACATTCATTTAGTTGTAAAAAGCATGACAATATATTAAGTCTGTGAAGGTTCTCAGTCATCAGGTCATCGTAGTCTAAAGAGCTCGGAAAGAAAAGCATCTGGACTTTAAGTTGGTTGAAGATGTTCTAGGATGTGAGGTGAAACGTCTTCAAGCAGATGTCCAGATGCTTTTCTTTCCAAGCTCTTTAGACAACAATATATTAAGTAATTGAAAGTATTCAGAATATGTTACTCACATTGAGTAACTTAATGGAATATGTTACAAACTACATTTTGGGGCATGTATTCTGTATTTTGTAGTGGAATACATTTTAAAGGTAACCTTCCCAACACTGATTGAGTGATTACTGACACTCGCTGACTTATAGTCACTCTATAAATGCTGTCCATTCAAATCATCTCACTTATAAACACTGCCGTATCCACTGGAAGTCAGTGAGAATGGATTCTGAAGTCTTCCCATCCTCCTGTTAGTGATCCTCCATCTGAATGGATGATAACAACCTTCTGAACTGACTAGCACAGGGGTCTGCAACCTTTTACACCCAAAGAGTCATTTGGACCCGGTTTCCACGCAAAAGAAAACACTGGGAGCCGCAAATACTTTTTGACATCTAAAATGAAGATAACACTGTATATATTGTTTTTTATCTTTATGCTTTGTGTGAACAACTAAGGTGTGCTGCTTATGAAATCCATGAAGTGCTACAGAGAAAATTAAATTATATTTATGTAATCAACACATTTTGAACTCTTAAAGAAATATAACAAAAGGAAAGACACCAACCTGAACTAAAATGATCCATGTAGCAAACAAAAACTGTTGTCAGCCGCCACCCTTATATCGCCTTTGGGCTGTTGGAGCCTTGACCTGACTCTTAAAAAATAATTGGAAAAAGCACTATGCTGCTGAAAAATGAAAAATAGATATTTGCAAAATTCTGCCTAAATATGTATTTTACCTGGTTAATGCGTGCGGCGGGGCGTGGTTTGCGGCGCCGCTGCAGGGGAGGCGGACGCACCTGAGCAACACCCGCAATCACGCCTCGCTGCCTTTACGTCTGCGCTATCTGTGCTGTTGTGTTGTTGCAGCCGGCTGTATGCGTACAGCAACCGTGTGTGAAAAGTGCTCAATAAAGAGATGCTCAAAAGCATGCTCATGGAAACATCGTCGGGTCTGCCGTGATTTGTTTACAGTGGGACTTCAGCTCCTGAACCTCTGCGCACAGAGTCCGCAAATCGGGGCTATACGAAGTCAGTTTACGCAGGACTGTAAGCTGTCATCTGTCAGGCGTGAACGGTGTTTGTCTGTGTGACTCTTACTTTGAGCGATGAAAAAATAATAGAATATAATTTTATTTTTATATTTCAATATCACAATAATCTTCCAATTTAGAACTACGAGTTAAAAAGAACTAACATAAATGAAATACACTTCAGCTAAATTCTTCTAATTTATTTGCCCAAACCACGCGGAGCCGCAGTATAAGGACTAAAGAGCCGCATGCGGCTCCGGAGCCGCAGGTTGCCGACCCCTAGACTAGCAGGTGTAGAAGGCCCTGCTGGCCCATATCTATTGGACTGATCACCGCTAATAAACCCACTAAATGGACGGATAAAAGCTCTGGTTACATTTGGATATGGGCCACAGCTCTGCACAGTGGCTGCCAAATGGTCCTCTTCTATTGTGAAATTCAGCACAGCAGAGAGGAAGTAGTGCATTATGATGCAAAGGCAAATAAGAAAAGTGTGTAAATTAATGGATTCAACTCATGTTTCACTTTACATTTTGACAGCATGACTGCTCTTCCCTTCCATCGAGTACATTTTTCCATTTCTAGAGTCCCTAGAAGCTAGAAACACAAAACAAGACACTACTGTTATTATTAAATAGTTTCCATTTGTGTCTTAGTTTATTTGTGATTTAAATTTTCACCTTTCATCTTTATGCTTAGTTTGTTCTGGTTACTTTGAATTTTGTAGCTTCGAGCTTATTTCTCAGACTATCTCCTTTTGTAATTTGTGATTAAAAATAGTTCAGTGAGTTTATTTTCCTCCATTCAGATGATTTTCCTGTGTCCTGTGTTCTAGAATTGATACCTAGACTTGACACAGAGGTGAAAGAATTCAAATGATTAAAGTTGTGCTATTATTAAAAAGGTAAGAATATTAAGTTATGATCCAAGAGGATGTGAAACAACTTCTTAGGTTATGTACTTATTGATTATCAATAATTAACAATGAATATTTTTATTTTACAACCATGCAAACATGACTGATTAACCTGCATGGGGAAAAACTGAATATCAATGTATTAACAACCAAGAGTGCAATAAGTGATCAGTAAAAGAGGCCCACACAAAAGGTTTTAAGGCTGTAAGATAGCTGTATGTCACAGAACAGTGAACTTCATTTTGAGCTTACTCATAATCAAATAGCATTTCATATCTTTGTTCACTAAGGCAGGAAAACAGCCTCAAGGTTTTGTGCTGAGTGAATGAGACATTGTGGATTAGTTTCTGTCAAACATGGTTGGTTACTGTTGTCACTTATGGAAGTGGAGGACAGTCCAAAAACAATATGTACAAGACAAAAAAATGAAAAGAAATTGTTATATCAAGTCAGCCAATATCACATTAACTGAACAACTGATGTTTCATGCTTTTTTATACTGCTTTTATAAAAGGTTTGAGACAGACCCTAATGAGCTACTGAAGCAAATAAATAACTGTCACTGAGCTTTGCATATATATCATTGAAAAAGGCAAAGAGTTTGTGAAACAGAACAATTTGGACTGTGAATATAGTTGCTGTGCACGAGCAAACATTCAAAAGCCCAACTTAGTAATAATTCTATGAATACATAACTTCTGTTTGCACTGCAGTGTCATTTCCTGCAGTATGTGGATGACAAAGGCTACAGTAACACTTTTCTTTTTAATAGGATGAGATATTCAACATTTGCATGAAGACCGTCCCAACCAGTGGCATTTTATTGATAAAACTGGGCTGTGTGATTGGTGGATCTATTCTCACCAACACAGTGAGAAGAGGTTTAAAAAGTGTCCCAGCACAGCATTCACTGCAAGCTGAATGACAGCAATGGCTCACCTGAAGTTCCTCCCACTCCTCCTGTGGGTTGGTGAGTGAACTACTGCACTCGTTTCTTCTGCTTTTATTTTTAAACTTGGTGTATTTGAACCATACCTAAGGTTATGACATATCTATGTTTATAAAGACTTGTTTAACTTGGCTTGATTAAGTCGTGCTTTTTTATTCTCATTCTTTGTCTCTCCATTACATTAATTTTTGTACATTTTTCAGAATGTCTCACAGTGTGAATTTTGCCTCATTTTTCTAGCCATGTTGCTGGTTACAACCATAATAACTGGCTCCTGGCTAAGACAATATGTTGTTCAGGTGGTAAGCCAACACTTTGTAAGTATATTCCTCTTCTCTCAGGTTTCACGGTGTGCACAGAGGTGGATTTGCACAAGAGAATCTTTCACGATCATAGGTGTAAGGAAAATGATCGTCTGTATCACGTAGAAATAACTCAGACCGATAGAAGCGATTACTATCATCTATGTGGCGGCTCTCTGATCCACAGCGAGTGGGTTCTAACTGCAGCTCACTGTTGGAAAGATCAACCTGGATGGTGAGAAATGACTGTTTCAATTAAAAAACAAAAAAAAACAGTCCAGAGACAAAAATCATTACTGGTATTTTGTTCTTTTACCATTTCCAGGTTTAGGACTATGTCTGCATATGTAGGAATTCATCCCGGTCCAGGAAGAATTGCGAGAATTATTGATCACAAGATCTTTCAGGACCAAACAGGAAAACATGACATCATGCTTCTGAAAATCGACCCACCAGAGAATAAGATTAAGCCTGTTGTCTTACCTAAATGTACACGTCGTAAAAAGTGAGTTTTGAGTAACGTTTTAAGTGTAAAGTTTGAATTCTGGAAGTCCATAATATGTTGACATAACATATATTTTTCTTGTTTAGTTGGTTGGTTTTTTAAACATCCAGGAAGAGCAAAAAAATGTAGCAACATCTGTAGTCTATGAAAAAAAATGACATCATGCTTCTGAAGTTACAAACCCCCATTAGTGACTGCAAAGCTTCTTTATTAACAATAATGTAACTGAGACTTGAATATTGAGGTAAGGGTTCTGGTTTGGATTTTAGGTACCCGCTTAGGAGGTACATCCATGATCTATCATATCATAACTGACAATAAAACATGAGCATTAGGAAATGGAAGGAAATGTAATGTTTTAATAAAATGTTTGAATCTGCAAAGATTAGCTGACTTAAAGTGGACTGGAAATACTCAGCCTGCAGACATGGACATGGAATTTATTTATTTTTTTTTTAATTTGTAGGCTGGATGTCATTCAGATTGCAGGCCATGGTGGTTATATGGTTGATGTAAACTACAACAAACGTGAGAACAGCATTGTTTTGATTATTTCACAATTTTTTAGTTTATATTATACTTTGATTTTGTCTTGTGTGCCTGTTATAGTTACTTTTTCATTTTATTTGAAAACTGTGATGACATAAAGTATTTATTTCATTTTATGTTGGATATACTGTCAATTTCCCTCCTTTTTAAACGGTGCTTAGCTTCTTTTAAAGAACACATTTTGTTCCAGAAATGAGGCAAAGCATGTTTCTTTCAATGTCTGATTTCCTTGCATGAAACACTTTTGTTTTTTACATTTTTTCTCTAGTCCCTGGTTATCTGCCTCATCTCCAGTGTGCAAAAATGCATGTTGTTGAGTGTGAGCCTAACCTCCATCCATGTAAGTCAACATTATTATGGCCAAACGGAAACACGATGTGTCACAAAGAACCTCGAGTGGACACATGTCCGGTGAGTTGCCATGCTGCCAACATTTTATCTGTATCATTATCAGATGTTTTAGAACAAACATATAATTTGTTTTCTCTCTCAGGGTGATTCTGGTGGTGGAGTGATAGCCAAAAACAACAAGATTCATGGTGTGTATGTTGGTGGTAAAAAATGTGCCTGTACCGGACCAGCTATTTCTCTGAAGGTCTGCTCTTACATTGGTTGGATAAATCAAGTCATTAATGGAATGGAAATGGAAAATAATAAAATGAAAATAACATCCAAAATAAACAGTCCGCTCTGGAAGAAACTTCTTCTGTGTGAATTGTTTCTACATGTGTCACGTTGATCATTCAGTTGTTCAGAAACTGTGATGTTTGCATGAAAGTTGTTGGGTCATTTTTGCCAGATGATATTAAGTACAATTACTACAGTATAGTAATTAAGTACAAATGTGAGGAATTTGTACTTTGCATTGGTCTTTCCATCACATTTGTGGCTTCTTCTCCACTGCCTCTCAGTGGGAATTGGTACATTTAACTTCACCACAAATATCTGACATCTTTAGTTACTTGTTATTTTACAGATGAAGATTTGTGCTCATGAAACACATGAAGTATAATTTTGTTTCTGTAGTTATTTCATCAGTTATTTGACTTGCATGAATTTAGCAACTATTATTATATATTGAATCTTTAAAAGTACTTACAGTTGATATTATTTTCTGTAAATTGTTCAAAATCATAAATGTGTGAGAAGCACTCAATCAGGGGCGACTCCAGGATCAAACCTTTAGGGCTCAGCTCAGTCTTAATGTCATGCTTATGGTGCCTTGTAATTAATATTAATGTCATATGCTGTTTGCAAATGTAGCCAACCCTTTTCACATTTGCAAACCTCACTTCAGTTGGATACACATTTTAGTGTTACCTTCAAAAGAAATCTAATTTTTGGATGACCTACAGCAGTGTCTAAGAATAACAGATTTTAATATAATACATCATCTTTACGGTGGTCACTTTAGTTTAAAACCCGATGCAATGGCACAGTCATGCTGACCAGTAAATTTCAAAACCAGTTTATGAAAAAGCAGATCAGAGGAGAAACCTGCACGGCATTGTTTCAGTCTCTTAACCACATAGAGGACAGTCCATCAAATCATCAAGTATTTAAAGTACCATTATACAGTACAGACAGTTAAAAATCACCCTGCGACTCCACATACCTGGACAAGAAGCCAACAACTAATAGAGCTGATTTTAAATGACAGCTTTTGAATTCATACAAACCCAAACACTTTGTTGTTGTCTCAGCACAGAGAATCGTGTTCACCGATTCAGAGAGTGGAGAACAGATTTGTAGTCTGTCACATCAGTATAGTGGCATTCATCCTGTTCAAGGTTACAGTGATGTGAATGTTGCTAAATGCTATTATTCACATTAATAGCAGAGTGCTACTGAAAATCACACAACACATCCATTTAATGCATGTAGATTTTGTGAAAAATCCACCTGATCTCTGTTAGTTCCAGTCTCTCTGTCCTCGCTTCCTCTTTGTACTGACAATCACACACAAACGTTTTATATTCAATTAAAAAAAAATAACAAAAAATATTCTTGTAACAGTTATTTTAAGAGCAGTTTCGGCTCTTCGTTTGATAAGAGCATAGCACACTGCTTAGTTATGAGTGATCATCATAGATGAATGTGGGCAAAGTGGAAGTGACATATATGTAGCCAGGTGGAAGGTCTTTGTTATCGCACATGTCCCTGACTTTGACTTCATGTCCACTCTTACCTGTTTCTTATATGTGCTGTGTTCCTCCATCTTTCTCCCTTTCTCTCCCTCTCTGTCGTCCCCTCTCAGTCTTTGTGCAGTCACCCAAAGGTTAATTATAAGAGTATATCAGAGTTTACAACCGAATAAAAGGCATAAACTGGTCCATATCAATTTGCTGCTGCTGGCGAGGGCGTTGCTAGGATCTTGAAGCATACAGCGCTTTCCCCAGCCCTGAAATCTTTTGAATTTTCACTCAATAACAGCACCTTTTAAAGTTATTTACTTTTATTTATTTAAGCGTATAGTAAAATTAATATAAAGTGGTAAATGTTATGGACTACCTAAAGTTTGAAGTCACAGAATGATACTATTTAGTGCAGTTTTTAATCATTACCAGTCTTCATCTTAGAGCTTGTGCTCTTATTTCTCCTTTTAAACTGTGTGGATGTTCACCTCTTCTTCATCCTTCCTGTTCCTTTCACCAAACAGCTCACTCTTGTTCACCTCTGATCTCACTTCCTGTTCTGGTTATAAGAAGGATGCAGTCAGCATGTGTCAAAGACACTCCCTCCAAATATATGATTTTTGATATGATGATTAGATATTTAACATTTTATTTATCAACTTATTTTATGCACTAATCCAATCCATTATTAAACAAATATCATGCTGTAGAAAAGCAAATAATAATACACTAAACAGTTTTATGCCATAAGAGCTAAATGGTCACTTCACTGTATTTGTTTCCCACAAACTACTATAGCTAGGATCTTCAAGTTTCCACTATATTTCATTAATCTGCAGCGACTATAGATCATATAAGTATATTGACCTCTATCGTTTTCTTTATGACTTGGCCTGAATACACACACATACACATCTTTGAATAGCACAACAAATGAGGTAATTTTCCATGTGTTTTAATTAGGTTTTAGTGGTTTATGTGTTTTATGTATGTGTGTGTATTTTGGTCTTCAGCGTTAATTTATACAAACTGTAATTATTTCAGATGGAAGATCCATTATTTAATGTTGCTTTATCTTGACACTATGGAGAATAAAGCCTTACATGAGTGTTGCTATTTTTAATAGCAGAGTGGAAGACCTCCTGTACTTGTTGTTTAGACTGTGATCTGAATGCCAAGTTTAACCAAATTGAAAGCAAAGGTTATAGCTGGGATATTCCACACATTTGAAAGACTCATTGTGTAACTCAGATGTTTATGAGCTTTGATCACTCTTGTCCAGCATAATAATTATCATGTAATTGCAAGAAGACTTAATGAAACTGAAACAATGCACCCTAACACAGGCATTTGAACTGTACGCTAATGAGTACATGAAGTGTACCTCTGCCTCTATAGCTGAAAAGAGTTTGCCTCTATAATTTCTGCTCAACTTATGTCTGCATGAGAGCAGATAATTATGATGTACTTGTAAAAAGACTTGATAAGCAGGTCACAGCTGAATCAAGGGGTAATAAAAATAAGACCACGCGGTCTCAGCGTGACTACACATGCAGTGGGTTATTGCACACATTTGAAACACTCATTGTGTAACTCAGGATGGACCCCTTATAAAGGAGACAGAGAGGTTCTGTTGTTCAGTCAAGTAAAACCTGGTGAAAGCGTAATTCTAAGACTCTGGTCGTTGCTTAAGTGTATAGATAAAAATTCTTTCATACATTCTTTTCTTACTAAATTAGTATAATCGCCAAATCGATCATTTCATATTTATCTCCTGAAACAATCTACATTCACTTTTTTATCCCTAGAAATGTGTTTCCAGAGTCCAGGTTTAGTGACTTCCTGTCCACCATCACATTAGCTGAGTAGCTGTCAAATTTGAGGGGAGCAGAGAAGATCAGACACCAGTCAGCAGGTCAGAGGCCATCTCTCATTTCACAAATCAATCACTTGATTTATAAATGGAACAAACACACCATCAGACCAGGTAATGACCCATTATGAGACAACAGCCATCTGAGAGGAGATGTTCTGTATCACAAAACATGGGAATCAAACAAACTCTAGGCATTCTGAAATATATAAAGCTCAACAAAAAAACACAACCATATCAGATCCTGATGTAAGTCATTTTGTTGCTGTTTTTAAAAGTCATTTAAAAAGAGGTCTAGAAAAAGTGTCCAGTAAGAGATTCTACTATTTATGCAGCACTGCCCCCGTGTGGCCACAAAGACACTCAACAGCTTCATTTCTCAGCCTGTTGCCTTCTTTTTCCTTCATGATGTAAACAGTGAATGAACCGAAAGAAGTCAATCCATAAACTGTTAAACTGATAAAACAGTCCTGATGATTATGTAACAAGTTGTAGTTGACTAGAGGTCGTTTTGGTATACAATTTAAAGGCCATTTTCTTTTATAAATACACCATACACTTTGTTCTCCACCATTTCTTTTCCTCAAGTCCTTAATGGACAGTGGAGGAACACTACATCTAGCTTCTGTTTAACATTTATCCAGGCGCCCCCACACTGTACCTCTACAGAAACCAAGGGAGAGAGACGGACACACAAAGAGAGGGAGATGGAGAAAATTTAACACAAACTTTTATTTCCACTTGAATCTTGATCTCAAAATAGAAAAAGTTTTATCACAAAATAATTACAAGAGCACAAATAAAAACCAAAGACAAATGAAATAAAAAGGCAAGGCCCTGGGACTGAACACAGCACACCTTTAAAACAACATGATGACCAATGTTTGACCTTTCACCTCTAGCATAGTTTTCTCTGGATTTCAATCTGGCCACCCCTGAAATGACATTTATCAGTGTATGTACAGCATCCATTTTTGGCTTAGACAGTCTGACACAGACCGTCTCCATGGCAACCTCCGAGACTCTTCTTTTCCTAAAACAAAAAAGTCTCTATAAGACCACCAACAAACCTGTTACACCATATTTTTTTCATGATGCCAGTAACAGTCCTTTACAGAAGTCTGCAGGCAGCCCACCCTGTGCAGGAGCCAGCTGACCAGCAGCAGCACTAATCTCCTCCAAAGAAAAGTTAGCATCCAGGACAGCTCTGTCCTCAGAGCTCAGCTGAGGAAGCCCCTGCAGCAGCTTCTCCACGCAAGCTTTATTACTTTACTCCATCCCTAACATGGTGGTGTAAAAGTCCACGGCATACTGACCTGCTCTGCATCCAGGAAAAACCACTAACACCACATAAACTACACTAACAACACCATACACAATTACACTAAATCATCAGCCTCACAACACACCACACATAAACAAAAACACAACATTCAGCCAGACAAACCACACAGTCCACCAAACCTCCATCATTCACCAGAGAGAGGGAGAGATATAAAAAGAGAGAGTTTAGTGGATGTGTGTTTGTGTGTGTGATACACACAATTTATGAATATAATCTCCAATAAAGGTTATGTAGCTGATGAAAAGTGGGTTAGATTAAATGTTTACATTTCTTGTGCATGAAGTAAACTATAATATTTATATGTAAAATTCCACACCTACACCTGTGCGCCCTCACACTGCAGCACATTTTACTCCCCGGTTGCAGAAACCGTTCTATATTTTGTCACAGCTGCAAAAGAAGCTCCACTCAAAGAAACTCAAAGACGATGGAGAGGAAGAGATTTCAGAACATGAGGCCTTTTGCCAGACAGCAGACAGGAAGGTGGGGAGAGAGTGAGGCGGTATGGCACACAGGAAATGGTCGAGGCCAGACTCAAACCCAAACTCCTGCAGTGGGAACTCTGTGTCCCCACTCAGCCAGGTGAGATATAGCAGAACCATCAATTCAGAGTCTGACAGTAAGGGTGAAGACGAGCCTGACTGTTGGTCTGCTCCAAAACAAGCCCATAAGCAAGCTTTGAAATATTATGTTACAAAATTGTGAAACTGGGACATGAAATTTGATTTGAAAATGAAATTCATCCTGATCAGGAGCTGTTATGATCTAAATGGTGTTCTAGATCCAGTAAGCAAAAAGGAAGAGCTGCAATATGTGTGCTTTTTCATTAGTGAATAAATAATAAAAAGCTATAGTGCAGACTACAGCGCCATCCAGTTGGTGTTCGCTCTCTCTGCGGTAGAGTATCACTTCCTGTTCCAACACATAGTGGTGTTTTTGTGTAGCTTATCTGCGTAGCAGTTTAACTAAAAACGTAGAGATAACTTCTTATTTCATAGTGTAATCTTCCTACTAGAACAACACATGGCCAAAGGGAACTGACTATTTTGCTTTGGATGATTTGTGTTTACATCTTTTTGTAGAATCTGTTTACACATTCAAAATAAAGACAGAGAACTTTGTTTGTTTGTTTTTTGTTTCTTTTAACTGTCTTCGTAGTCTGAGTATACGTAAACTCGGGCCACATGCTTCAGGAATCCTTCCACAAGCTTTCTGCAATAGTTTGCTGGAATCTCGGCCCACTCCTCTTGACAGAACTGGTGTAACTGCCTCAGGTTTGTAGGTCTTCTTGCTCACACTCGCTTTTTCCGTCCCACCCACAATTTTTCTACAGGACTGAGATCAGGACTTTGTGATTGCCACTCCAAAACTTTGATTTATTATCCTTAAGCCACTTTGTAACTAATTTGGAGGTATGCTTGGGGTCATTGTCCATTTGGAAGACCCATTTGCGCCCAAGCTTCAGCTTCCTGGTTGATGTCTTCAGATACTCCACATAAATTTCTTTTCTCATGATGCCATCTATTCTGTGAGGTGCACCAGTCCCTTCTGCAACAGAACGGCCCCACAACATGAAGCTGCCACCCCATACTTCACAGTTGGGATGGTGTTCTGAGGCTTCAAAGCGTCCTCCTTTTTCCTCCAAATATATTGTTTATCATTATAGCCGAACATTTTTGTTTCATCAGACCACAGGACATGTCTCCAGAGATTAAGAGGAACCTTTTAGCTCATGATAGTACAGGACTCATTTTACAGTGGATAGTGACACTGTGTTACCAGTTTCAGCCAGCATCTTTATAAGGTCTCCTCCCTGAGCGGTATGATGGTTGTACATTCCCATAGTTTTTATACTTCCCACATAGCAGACAGACCTGGCCCGGATCTGGTGTCACGCTGGCACTGCTGGCTGACTTCTGGCATGGTAAATGACATGTAATCCAGATGTGGGCCAGGCCTGGTGTAGATGGCACTGTCTATGTGATGGCATGCCACATCTGGCCCGATTGTGGTTTGGTTTATGTGGCCCAGGCTCAAAGAAAACAGGTCTGGCCCGGATCCGGCATCAAGCTGGCACTTCTGACTGACTGGTGTCGTGGCAGGTTGTATATCAACCAGATGTGGGCCAGGTCTGGCAATGATGGCACTATTTGTGTTCCTATTTTCTTATTTCAGTTAGAAAACTCAAATGGTTATTAAAGTTTCAAATTGTGTGACAAATAAATATAAACTTTAATTCTGGAAATATTTAAATATTATCAAATAACACCAGCTACAATATTGGATAATGTGTGTTTCTTCAGCAGAACAGTGTCCAGTATGTTGGCTGATATACTTTATTTACATGATATACTTTGTTTATATCCAACTCATGTCAGCTGTGGTTTGTGAGCCAAGATGGCGCCGGTGTGCATGGCTCACCGTCCACGGCTGTCAGATCCACTTTATCTCTTTTTTTTACTGGAAAGCACTTTCGTCAACCACGTTGCTTTTAAAGTGCTCTGTAAATAAAGTTGGATTGGATTTTAAAATAAAAGTTGAGCTGATTTTAATGTATTACGAGCAGTGTTTTTCATTATTATTTTTTAAATAAACATACAGTGTTTATATTAAATGCTGTACTAGAAATAAGCTCAAGGACGATAAAAGGTCATGTGATTTAGTTACATTCAACTTGTATGCAGCAAAATTAAAAACAAGTTACCACAAAAAGTGTTAAAAGTAGTGGCCGTATTTGACCTCATCACCAGGAGGAGTTGGAAATACTTCAGTTTCCCTCAGGTGGCCTTTTGCTGGTTGGATTGCCACTACAGTCTGTAAACTGTAGAGGTAATGTTGTGAGCTCATTGGATGAACAGTTTCTGAAATACTCAGACCCATCTGGCACCAACAACCACGCGTTCTCTTTCCCCCATTCTGATACTTGGTTTGACCTTCAGCAGGTCATCATGAACATGTCTGTATGCTTAAATAGTTTAATTTGCTGACGTCTGATTGGTTCACTAGATATTTGTGTTTAACGAGCAGATGAACAGGTGTACCTGGCAAAGTGTGTGTAACCCTCAGTGTTACTGACATGTTCCACACTGACACACAAAAATACTCTGTGCCCCACACTGTTTTTATTAAGCATGTCTAATCACTGTAGACATTACATGTACCTTCTTGAAGGAGAGGTCAAAGGTCAGTTACCTTTATAGATTCCTCCTATATGTTGTGACATATACACAGCACAGTTGTAGGAATCAAAGTTTGTAGGTTCTAAGACTTTTTGTCAATTTTCCACCCATAAATCATAAAGTTGACCTTGAAGACCACAAATTTTAATGGATTGTTAACATGACCCCACTCTACAGCCCTACAACATTTTAACAGGAGTTATTTAAGACTTTCAAACTATCCTGTTGACAGAAAAAGATTAACGAGCGCAAAAAACTCAGAAACAAACTTTAATTATTTCTGATTAGAAGCTGTACAGTCCGGACTGACTTTAACAAATGTGCTATAGGCTCACCTGGAAAATAGTGAGCTTTACAAGACTGATTTTGTTCCAAAGGCTTGCACAGACCTCAACCAATCCTAAGGCTAATTAGCACGGCTAGAATTTTAAAAACATTTGTTAAATGTTGTCATTGCTAGCATATACCTGTTTTAGAGCATGGTGAGTAGCGAGAATGCAAAGTTATTGTTACCTCTAAAAAGACAAATGTGAAGATGTAATATTAGCATGAGATATATACTATCTCCAAAAGTTAATTCTGTTCATCTGGACTTAACGTTTTGTGGGAAAAACGTTTCGTCACTCATCCAATTGACTTCTTCAGTCTCAGCTGACTGCAGGTTTCCCCAGTCTTATAAACAGTACATGTACATGGTTACCTGCCCCCTTGCAAAACTTTGCTAGACCCGTCCCTGCACAGCTACCAGCTGTCAGCTACCTAAAAAAGGATCCTGATGTTATTTGTCTCTCAGAAACAGTTCATAACTTCTCTTCAACTCATCCATGTTACCTAAAAGGTAAACCTGTTTCTCCACCACCTGTTCAGCTCTGATGATTCAGTAAGGACATCTCTTGGTTTCATCTTCATGTTTCCCTCTCACCACATATCCAAACCGATATCATGACCAGCAGCTTTACAACTGTGGCTCCAGCAAACATCAGCTGATACTAAGTAAATAAATTCTAACAACAGCTGATCAAGCTTTAACGTGCTGCTGTTGTTTAGCGCGACATCCGCTGGTTTCTGGCTCGAAATGATCGATAAACAAACAAGAGCGAAAAGCCGATCAGCTGATTATTGCTCAGTTTCATCATTTAAGTAGCAACAGGAGAGAGAGGGAGAGAGAATAGGAGACGAAGAGGCAGCTGACAGCATAAAGACACAGAATAACTCCAGCTTCGTGTCTTTTTTTTTTCATTCAAGCTGAAGTCCGGGACAAATCGCGTTCCTTTTCAGCCCAATACAAAACGCGGCTGGCCCGGCGTCCACCATGGGTCTCTCCTCCTCCTCTTTCCCTCATCCACCTGCTGGCCTCTGTGGAAGCTCCGCCATAGCCACCACCAAACATCAGTTATTTTTACACATCTGCCAGCATCTGGCCAATCCACCACCTTTCATTTTTTATATACCTTTACAACAACAACAACAAAAACAAAAAACCCCATCGGCCCATAAAAAACGAAAAATCACCATCGGCCCACGGTATCCCTGATGGCCAGTCCAGCTATGACTAAATGACCATAAATGAACTGTAAATTGCATTGCGGTGAGCTCCATTCATATAGTTCTATCACGTGCACGTGTATACGCACGTTGACAACCGTAACCATAGCGTGCCGAGGGTATATAAACACTGCACAAGGTTCCAATCGTCCCTTTACACTTGCTCGTGGACTTGTTTGGACCTGCTCCAACCTCAGCCTGTGGAAAGCTAAGTTTTACAAAACCTTTTACTGAAAGCGGATTTTACTTGAAAGCGACAACAAGTACTTCATCTGTGGATTGTTTGTACTTGTTTTTGTTTTTCAAGTTTGAAGATGGCTCGCCGTGGACCCCGACTCATCGACAGCCACCTGGACTTCGCTGCAGGTACGTTTGAAAATTTCTTTAAATTTAAATGACTGTAATAATTTAACAAGTTCCAGTGTGAATATCAAGTTTTAACGTGATCAAATATGTGTATTCCAAGATTTTTCCCGGTAAATTGTTTGTATGCTTTAAATTTTCCGGGAGAGGTGTAGAAATTATTAACGGCTGGTGTATGAATTTGAAAAAAAGGTGTTACTTTGATTTGAAGGCTTAAAATTTGACACTTTTCTTTAAAATGAAATGGTTAAAAATAGCTTAATGGACTAAAATTTGTAAAATGCCTGTGGTAACGGCATCTTCAGGGTGTCATGGCGTCAGAACGCGCAGGTGTAAACACACAGATCCCGGTGACCGGTCCCCTCCTAACATCCTTTTCTTCTCCGGATCAAAGGCTTTACTGACATAAACTATAATTTTTTTCTCTGCTGCAAAACACAAAGATAAAAAAAAATAATACAAATAAAATAATATCAAAAAAATATGAAAACAGTAGTAATAATGGTATCTTATGTTACGGTAATGCTTTTAATCGTATTAGATAGCAGAGAGATATATTGTACACAGGGATATTTACACAGGGATAGCATGTTTACCACAGATTAGATGCATCTGTCCTTATGGCAGATACAGTCCTTGTGCACATTTCTAAAAATGTGGATTCTGAGTTAAGAGTTTCTGTTTGTTTGTTTATTTTTCACTTGACCAGCATTTTCAGACATACCTGCAGAGCTTTGTGTGTGTGCAATTTTTACTCTTGCCAAGGAGGTTGTGTTTTTATTAAAAATATATATATATATTTTTTACATTTAGGACATGAGATTGGTACATGTGGTCTAAATGTTACATTATGGTTTGCATCCACATATTTAACCTCTGAGCTTGTTTCAAAATGTGTGACATCGTGAATTGTAAATAAAACAGGAGAATGAGCTGCATGGTTAGTTATACATTTACTGTAGTATATTTATATAATAAGTTACTCATGTCCGGCTATTTACAAATCAATACCTATTATCCATTACCTATTCCAACATAGTGTTTGCATAAAGGCTTACAAAGAACAAATAAAACAAATTGAATGTACACAAAATACGATAGTGTCACCTTAAAAGTACACAGAGTGAGCTGACTTGGTGGAGGTTTGGTGGTCTTCTATTAAAAATCTTCACTTAAAGATTTGAACTTAGTTAACTTAGTTGTTTTTTTTTCTTGCATGAACAGGTAGAAGTGTCATTCAGTCTGACATAAATGTAGCCTAAAATGCTTTTCTCTCATCCTCTGCTCAAACTAACAGATGTAGGTCTGTTGCTTTAACACTGGGTGTCTATTACATTCCTAATGTGATTTTAAAAATTGTTTCCTCACAGGGCGTCTTGACTATGTGGTTGAACGCCCTGCGGAAGAAGGCCTTCCTGAAGTCATCAGGATCCTGGATGACACTGATACCCAGCGTATCAGTGAAGGTGAGTATGGTGAGTATTTTTGCCCTCTCTCATCCTCCCCCTCTTCTGGTGAAGCACAGGACACTGATACCCAGCGTATCAGTGAACGTGAGTATGGTGAGTATTTTTCCCCTCTCTCACCCTCCCCCTCTTTCCATGAAGCACCATATGCTGATGACGGTGAACAGGAAGGTGAGTACCCCCCCTACCTACCTGTAGATGATGAAGAGGTGAGTGAACCGACTGACAATTCATCTGACTGGAACGACTCAGAAGAGTGGGGGGATTGGCTTAGCGATGACTCGGGGTACGACACCATGGATGAGAGAGATGATTCCCCTCTCATCCGGGAGCACCCTCCAGAGCCGTTTTGGCACGATTGGCAACCCCCTATTGCTCCAGGTGCTGCCCCCATCGCCATGCCGCCTTTCGGCCAGGCCAACGCCCCACTTTTCCCTCGAGTTGTCGCCCCAGTGGGTGATCCGCCAGCTGCTCCTCCCTCAGCTGCTTCCTCTGCTGCTCCTCCCTCAGCTGCTTCCTCTGCTGCTCCTCCCTCAGCTGCTTCCTCTGCTGCTCCTCCCTCAGCTGCTTCCTCTGCTGCTCCTTCCTCAGCTGCTTCCTCTGCTGCTCCTTCCTCAGCTGCTTCCTCTGCTGCTCCTTCCTCAGCTGCTTCCTCTGCTGCTCCTTCCTCAGCTGCTTCCTCTGCTGCTCCTTCCTCAGCTGCTTCCTCATCTGCTCCCTCTGCTGCTCCTTCCTCAGGAAAGAGAAGCCGAGAAGACCTCTGCCCCGAAGAGGTAAGTGCAAAGAGGTGCAAGGTAAGTGACACGTTCGATGCCCCTTCAACATCCTCAGGTTCTTTTGGAGTCAGACGTTTCTGGGAGAGGCCTTTTGACTTTTCTCTTGATGACAGTGACTCTGATTAGTTTATGTTAGAACATGTTTTTAAACTTTGTAACTCTTGTATTATTGTATTGTATTGTTTTTTTTGTTGATATGTGATATTAATATTACATTGTAACTGAAAGGTAGTTTTGTAGTTGTTATTATTGTTATTAGATGGAGCTAACACCCCACCCAGAAGACAGCCTTACCCCGACCAACCCGATGAGAAGGATGGATGACCAAGTGAAAAACTGGAGAGTGGTGCTGTGTTCCAACTATGTAAGTTATCACCTCACATTGACAACAAACTGTCTTGAAGACTAAACTCTTCCAATAGTTGGTATAAATCATCGTCCTATGTCAGCAGCACTGTAGGTTTAGCTTTATTTATATTTTCATGTGTATACGTTGGGTTTAAAATTGCTTTTTAACAACATACTGTGAAAATGCTGTTTTGTGTTAAAATGACACCTTTCTTGTGTTATTGCTTTGCAGGGAAGCTGAGCGTGGACAGAGCTGCACAGAGGACCAAAGATCCACTCTCAGCACTTCATACCTGACTGGCCACAGCACCACCCCTCCTCACCTGGGTGAGGAGGGCCCTGACCCCACCTCCACAGAGGGAGTTGTGAACATGCACTTCTGTGTCGGTGGGTTTAGGAGCCTCCTCACACACACACGGATGAAGACTGTCACTGGAAGATGTCTCCATTGCATCAGCAGGACCTAACCATTTGTAAAATATTGCAGTTTGTGATGTTTTATACATGTTTTATTGCTTCATTTCAAACTAGGAGATATAAAATAAACCAATTTTCATAATATTTTCTGTATATTTAGTTGTTTTCTTAATGTTATTTGGAACATCATTGCAACCTGTCAGCTTTTTATTGAGGATTTAGAAAGTTGCCGGTGGCCCGAGTGTGTACAGTGGGGTGTTGTTTTTGTCACATGGTGAAAGTGACCTGATGGGGAGCAAAAAGAACAACTGAACAATTTGGGGATTCACAGACTTTGGTAATCGTTAAAAAAAAATGAAGAAAAATTGTTCTGTGTGAACTAAAAGCTCAAGTATAAACCATCCTGACACACTGACACAAATGATCTGCTATCTGTAAGCAGGACAGTGTTTTCATGAGCCTGGGTGAAGCTAATTTGCATGAGTTTAACCTCCTGGTCAAAAACTTGCATGACTCTGTTAGCACTGTAACTTTCTCCTGTTTATTTATTAATTTGCTAATTGTAGTAGATTAATACGTTCACCAACTGATTCTTACTCGGCCTGAATGTTTGAATGTTTGCAGTTTCAGGTCCTACTGATCAGTTTTAAGTACTGTAGAAAGTGAGCAGCAATTTAATCAAGTCCTGGGATGAAATGGGACAAAAGGGTAATGTGACAGCCACATTAGTTCCCTTCCCTCGTTTAACAAAGTGTAAGCAGACTGCTTTAACCTGCAATTTACTGCATGTTGTTAGGCTGCATGGTACAACCACAGTCTGCTAACCACCCGTGGTGATCGAAGGTTTTGAGGTCTTGCTCGAGCTACTGATGAAGTTTTATCAAAGCTTGTTAAGTTTCCTAACCACATACTTTAAGTTACAGTGTGAGGGGCATTAATGAACATAAATCAGATTTAACTGGATTATGTGTTTAGGTCAAGAGACACAGACCTTCATCTTTAAGAGGCTCGTCTTGAATGTCTAATCACGATGTTTGTGTTTGTCTGCAGCATCACTGCAGCAGAGAGGGTGTAACACAAGGCCACAGTCATGTGGTATTCTTATTCTTATATATGAAAAGGGTTCACAACTGAAAGTAAAAAGTAATACAGTTAATGCACATTCATCTTAGTTGACATAAGCATAAAGACAATGTAAATAAGATATGAAAATAGTTTAAAAGTTATTATTTTCATGTTGCATCAATGGTTGTCATTTTATTGAGGAGAACTGCGATCTGTACAATACTAATCTGTAAAATCTCTGTAAAATCAACAAATCCATTCTTTTCACATTTTTATTGGTTCACTCTTTCACATACTAAAGCCATGCAAGTACACTGGGCGGTTGCTTTTAACAGAATCATTTGATGATTCTGATGAAATGAAGTATTGTTTCAATGAGCTGTGAGCTCTGGCACCAATAAAACTGTCCACATCTATAAGCTATGTGACACCAACAAAAATGAACACATGAAAATCTAAAAACTAACTAATAAAGGAAATAACTTCTCCACTTTTCTGTTGAGTGACTTTTGTTGTTGTCATTATGTTTGTTTAAACAGATTCTTGCTTTAGCAGTGAAAGGAGTCAGGTAGGGCTCCATCAGGAAGAGGGCCCCAGAGGTCCTATCCCCCCACCCACTTCCCTGGGGCTTGAACATCAGTGGATTTCCACTTAAGCAAAGCCTCATCAAGTTCCTGCAAACAGCACCACACAGACACTATCATGTACGGAGCAGAGTGTGGATGCTGTGTCTAAGACCATGATCATTGTGTTTCTACCATCTGGTGCAAGCTTCATCTGTCTCACTGTGTTCTCCTAAAGGCCAAGACAGCAGGACAGTGAAATCAATCCCACTTATAGGTGCCAGAAATCAGTGGATATGAGATTAATGGTGGTAATCAGGTTATACAGTAGTTGTCTTCTCAGCAGGTGGGAAACATCTCTCTTTATTTGTTTATGTACATGTGTGTATCAGAAATCTATTTTCCTGTACAGCTCAGGTTTAAGGCACATTGTTGATCTAATCTAAAGAAGATCAGTGCCTTTTTAGAGTCAGTGAAAATACTGACATAGGTGACGTTAACCCTTGACTAAGAGTTTTTAGTCAATTGTTAATGGGAAACACATTTCCACACCACCATCTTCTAAGTTGTGATGCTACATGTGCAGCAGCAAACGTCCAATTAGTACCGATCAGAAGGTCGGAGGTTTGATCGCTGCCTGATCCGGTCTGTATCTCAAAGTATCCTTGGACACGATACTGAACCCCAAACTGCTGAGTATGAGTGTTAGATAGAAAGAACTTAGGTACAGAAAAGTGCTTGTATGAATGGGTGAATGAGGTGTATAAAGCGCTTGAGTAGAAAAGTGCTATTTAAGAACAAGGATGTGCAAGAATTTGCTAGACATGCTCTTCTTTTTCCAAAACTAAAAATGTTATTTCAAATTTGGCAGCCCGTGTGTCAAAGAGACTGAAGAGTAACTAAAGGGCAAAGTCCAGGAATACAGCCAAACTCAGGAGATCAGTTAGGAGCACAACTGAGCAAAGGTGATTCAAAAAAATGGAGAGAAACTCTGCCATGCAGTGACATGCTGAGCAGACTGGTTTACAGCCACAAGAGAGACTCAGCGTTCACAGGTCATAAAATCTTCAGGGAGCAAAGCTCTCAGAGAAACTATAATGCAATCCACAGATACAATACAGTCACTAAACTCCAAGTGAAATGTTAAACAGTAGGAGTGCATGGATAGCTTTTTGTACAGCTCTTTCTTCGTATCCTTTTTTCCCCCATTCTAAAGTCTCTTCAGAGGCTTTGCAATTTGTCAAACAGCAGCTGGTAAAAAGGCTTTTGCAGTGAGGCAGGGAGCCTGTTCAAACCAGATTATGCTTGATTTGATGACTGCAGAGAACTTGGGGCTGACAGCTCAGATTAGGATCGGTTCTCCCTTGAAAAGGCATTAGTGTGTTCTGTCATGGCAGGATTTCTGTTCAATGTGCACAGACAGTTAGTTAGGGCACCAAAGACACCTTAACCTGAGGAATCATTACGTGACAGCCAAAGCATCTGAGCAGTCTTATTCCTTCATCTGAACCAAATTACTCAGATTCACAGATGTCGTGCACAGCAGACCTGCAATACAACAATGAGTAACAGGAGTTATGGCTGCGTTTGACAGGTCAAAATGTCACAGGGAGCATTTCAGTTAAGTTTCATTCCCCTCCAGAAATCACTTCATGCATAATTAACAGGAACCTTTGAGTAATGAAAGCACTTAAATGAGCCTTTCCTTACCATATTCCACTTTGCCACCAAGTTTTAGGATGAGAAGGGTTTTTTCTACTTCTATTGTGGTTTTTTTTATATTGTTATTATTATTATTTCTGTTGTAATTTGTGTTTGTTTTCTGTTTGTTTTTTGTTCAGTTTTTCAGCTTTGTGGCATTTTTTTCTATTTCTATTGTGTTTTATTCAACTTCCGTTACGTTTTGCATGCTTTTGCAAAGCTAAACTCTAAAAGATTATTTATTTCAGCTTGTTTACATCCACACCTCACAGCTTTTTATGGGTTGATAGTTTTCCTGATCCAGTCTGCATACTCAGGATCACAGAGGTCCATGAAGGCAGCCGGTGCTCTGCATACAAAGTCCGGATCTCCCACAAAAGAAGAGACCCCATAAATCCTGCCATTATGAACCACTCCTCCACCAGAGTCTCCCTGCAAGACAGAAATACAGTTTCCCAGTTTAATGAAATCTTTCTGTATTTTGAATGGTTAATAAATACAGCTGTGAGCTGAGGGATCATGCACACTCACTCGGCATATATCTTTCCCAGGACTTTGTCCACAGAACCAGTGTTGATAGCTCTTGACTCGGTGGACCTCGGGGAATTTTTTCTGTAAAATATCATTGAGCTCTGTACAGCTGACAACCTCAGTCTCTGCACAGTGAAGAGAGGGTGATTTACCAGGTTCTAGAAAAAAGGGACAAATTAGTTCAGCTTAAAGCACTTTTTAAAAAAATGATGCAGATTTGTATTTTATGCAGAAATGCAGCAGAAAGAAATAAAATGGTCTGAGCTCACAGGAAAAGCTTGTTTTTACTTTGAACACATTAGAAATGAAGCAAAATACAATTTCAGTACAAATATCTGCAACATCTCTTTACTAATAAAGTAACAGTTTGGGGGTTTGTTTTTTCTTAATACAACAAATTTGTTAAAAATCATCTTACTTCTTTTCTCATTAGCTAGTCCGGTGATGGCACCATAACCTGCGATCTCAACTCTGGAATGACACAAGAAGTGTTTGGACGCTTTTCTCTCCTTTTTTTGTCAGTTACATACAAATACATATATACTGATTGTTTTGCACGTTAACTTTGAAATGTTGCCCTGAGGCCTGTACTATGAAGCAGGATCTCATCTCTTCAGGTAACTTCAGAGTTCTATATGAAGGATTTTGACTTCTTACCAGAGAAAATTGTAAGATTAACCCTGACCTGCTGTTATATTAGTTATGTCCTTTATAGAGTTTTAGTCACCACTTTATCATCATGTGCCACACCTGGCTAGCATGCTTGCACTGTGCTTGCTCAACGCAGTGGGAAACCATTCAAGCTCACTGCAGCACATGCTACTTCCTGTTTTAAAGGGCCTTGTAGCAGCCCTTGTTACATGCGTGGGCACGGAGCATGAAGCAGAAAGCACAGCTTAAAAGAGAAGTTGATATACCCGGCGGCGTGACACTGACTGGTGTTTTACGTTTTCTCAAGCCAGCTAACACAAAGTAAGCCAAGCCTTGTTGAATTTTCTTTGTACTATATCCCTCTGGTTAGGTTCAAGCTTAGAGATCATTTGTCCAGAAAAGCAGCATCACCATTCCTGGAAGATCCCTTGAAACTTTCAACTTTAGACCCTCCTACTGTACTACATGGACAGTGGGAGGGGCTAAAATTCTTCAATAGCATTTTTTCATAGATATTTTTCAGTTTGCAGCCTGTTTAAATTCTGTTATTATATTAAGTTTTATTTTCTCTTACAGTAATAAACAGCAGAAAGTTTGTAGCTGACAGAATAAAAGCTGAAACTGTCTTTCAAACATTAATTAAATGAAATACTTGATTAATGATCCATCAGATTCTCCTGTGTAATGATAGGCCGTGATATCAGTCAGGATTTTTGCTGTTTTTCTTGCTTGTCTTCAAATGGGCTAGACTTTATTGATATAGATTTCATCCAGTCTTATTGAACAAAGGTTCTGAAGTTCTTGCACATTCATATAGTGCTTTTACTACTAAGCTACCCTACAGCAATTTTCCACTCACACACACACACACACACACACACACACACACACACACACACACACACACACACACAAGCACACACACACACACACACACACACACACACAACACTGATTTTTCTGCAGCAGCTGTTACCTTCAGTCTGTATTATGCATTTAAACCCTTCATATTTTTCTAATATTACAGTTTTATCTTCCTTTTTAAAACCTGCATTGCCAGTATAGTTTAGCCACATCCATTAGGATTGAAAGCCCTGGTTAACTTGATAACCAGGGCTTTGAATTGATAAGCAGCTTCCTGTGAGTACTTATCCGGATTCCCACTGTTGTGTTAAGATAAAGGAAAGATATTCCACATATGTTGAACTCACTTCACAGCACAGAGCTCAGGTCAAGAAGAAACTTTAAGAAAAAAACTTCAAAGCAAGAAACTTAGAGTCGCGGGAATATAAATGTATCATTTCAATCTGAAACTGAAGTTAGCACGACGGGTCAGTATCTGTCAGAACACATGAACCTGAAGCAGAAACATCCACAACTCGCCTCCTGTTCATCACAGTCAGGTAGTTTTATAGGTTGGACATCAGAGCTGCTAGGTAGCTGCAGCAGCATGATGTCATGAACTCTGCCTGTGCTGGTGTCTTTGTCTGTATAGATCTCAGCTTCTGCTGTTATCTGCACTTCTTGCTCCGGACCCCCTTGATGCACACTTAGATTTGCAAACATGATCCTGCATGTGCACAGCAAACATAAAACTTGATTACTGATGGTCACCATATTCTATTTCTCATCTTGTCTGAATGTATTTTACTTTTTACTGAATAGCAAAAACATGGCTACTAGACATTCCTTGGGTTCACAAGTTTTAGTTGCTGCTCTGATCTCCTCACCCTCCTGGCTTCAGACAGTGAGCTGCAGTCAGAATCCAGCGGTCACTGATCAAAGAGCCTCCACACAAGCTGGAAGGTCCATGTGGATAAACTGCTCTGAGCTGTACATGATACTGTCGCTCACATTCATCACCTCCAATGATTCTCTTTTGCAGAGCCACCTCTGTGTTCACCGTCACACCTGAAAGAGGAATCCCCCGCCCCACCAGGTCACTGCCAGTTTTTCTTTGTACCTGTAAAATGTCTGCTCTCAGACGTAAGGCAGAACCACGCAGTAAGCACCAGAGCCATTAAATATAGATACTGTAGCTGAACACTCACTGATACACAGAGAAAAGAGAAGAGGCACCATACATAGTGTTGCTGCCATTCACTCTCTAATGACTGCCTTTCAGTTTGAATATTGGACACTGCATAGTCACATAGTGTCATTATGAAGCTTTATCAGCTGCAAATGCAAAGCTCCACACATTTATGCAAAGTTACTTATCGTCTCTTTTTGCTTTTGGCTTTCATAAAGTGACAGAAGGGAAATGAAGGTAAAATGTTTCTATAGAGAAAGTGCTTCAAAATAATAATCCACAAAAAATAAATACAAACATTAAAAGACAATGATAATATCCACTACCTAAAATCAAGCCTGTACAAATTAGTAGAGCTGCTCTTTAAAATGTTCAGACCGCAGAGATCAAATATAATATTAGTGCATTCCATAGATTAGGAGCCACAACCTTGAAGACACACTTAGTCTCTTTTCGTTTTCAGCCTAGAACGAGGAACCACCAGCAGGTTTCTGTCAGAAGACCTCAGTGACCTGCACCTTATAGATGGAAGCAAATGAAGTTTGATCTCAGCTTCATGCTCTTGTTCTGCTCGTGCACTCACTGATTTGAATTACATGTTCTACATGCTTCAGTGTATCTCACTGTCAGTTTGTCAGTTTGTGACATTAATTCAGAGGAATATGGTGTAAACCAATGATTTATAAACCTAAAACAGGCCATGATCACTAACCAATGCTAACTTTGAGACGCAATGCAGAACATATTGTGCCCTCTGTGTGGCTAATGGAGCTCTTAAGAGTAGAAGAGCAAAACAAAAGAAAAAAACACTTCACTCATGAGACTCCGACTGAGTGCTGACAGAGAGCGAGTGGGTTACCTCTGTGTGACTTCAAGCTGCAGAGGGTAAGGCTCTGACTGTGCTCTGCGTATATGTGCCGAACAGCAATTCTGAATACCCACCGTGCACAGTTTCTGAGAGGTTTGGCATAACTTGATGCATTTAATCATTTTCATATTATACAGACAGAATTATGCAGTAAGAACCAGCAGTTAAATATAGAAACTGATGTTGAATACTCACTGATACACAGAGGCAAGAGAAGAGGCACCAGACACAGTGTTCCTGCCATTCACCCTCTAACAACTGCCTTTCTGTCTGAATGGTGACCATTGTATAGTCACCGGTGTCATTATGAAGCCTTATCATCTGAAAAGCTGCAACGCTGCACACATTTATGCAAAGTTACTCATCAGCAGTTTTTGCTTTTGCCTTTCATAAAGTGGTTGGAGGGAAATGAAGCTGAGAAATGAAACTTTTACTATTGTGTAAACCGTTGATTTATTACCCTGAATATATATAGAAGATATACAGTATGAACTGACCATAAATGTACTTTGGTCAAGACCTGAATTAAGTTTCATCCAAAGGCTTGCGGCTCAAATTTGAGCCGGGCCTGAAAGCTTCAGCAGAAAGACGCTGAGGGTCCTGTCACTGTTGTTGATGTCTCTGTCCTGAAAGATCACAGACTGCCCTGTGATTTGTGGTGTTTCTTGTGGACTCGTAAAAGGATTTATTTATATGATATAGTCTTCACAGATATCAGATCTCAGGCCAGCGTGAAAGAATTGTGTTTCATCATATAATTACAGTTCCTGATAGTTGGACCAATCAAAGCCAAATGAACTGAAGCTGTTCTGGTGATGGCCCAACATCATCATCTGTACCTCAGCAAACTGTCTCTGTTCTCTGCACATAAACTAAAAATATGACTATATTGTCATGAAAATGTACTAAAGGAATTAACAGTGCCCTATGTCTCCATGTGACTATTATGTTATTTTACTATATTATTATATTATTTCAATGTCATTTTTATTTATACAGAAAAAGAATCACAACAACAGTTGTCTCAAGGTGCTTTATAAGGTAGACCTACAATAATACATACAGAGAAAAACCCAACAATCATATGACCCCCTATGAGCAAGCACTGTGGCGACAGTGGGAAGGAAAAACTCCCTTTTAACAGGAAGAAACCTCCGGCAGAACCAGGCTCAGGGAGGGGCGGGGCCATCTGCCGCGACCGGTTGGGGTGAGAGAAGGAAGACAGGATAAAGACATGCTGTGGAAGAGAGACAGAGATTAATAACAATATGATTCAGTGCACAGAGGTCTATTAACACATAGTGAGTGAGAAAGGTGACTGAAGAAGAAATACTCAGTGCATCATGGGAGTCCCCCAGCAGCCCACCCCATTGCAGCATGACTAAGGGAGGATTCAGGGTCACCTGGTGCAGCTCTAATTATATGCTAAGGAAAGTTTTAAGCCTAATCTTAAAAGTAGAGATAGTGTCTGTCTCCTGAATCCAAACTGGAAGCTGGTTCAATAGAAGAGGGGCCTGAAAATTGAAGGCTCTGCCTCCCATTCTATTTTTAAATACTCTAGGAACAGCAAGTAGGCCTGCAGTGCGAGAGCAAAGTGCTCTAATAGGGTGATATGGTACTACAAGGTCATTAAGATAAGATGGGGTGAAAGAGAGTGTGCTTCAGATGAAGCAAGTGAAGATTAAACTATGAAATAAGAAGTTATCTATAAGTTTTTAATTATTTTGGCTATCCAGATAAGCTACACAAAAACACAACCATGTGTTGGAACAGGAAGTGATAGGAAGTGAGAACAATGACCTTAGGACAGGTGAGATTGGTCAATGGTAGAGCTATTTTCCTGAAATTACGCATGTTACGGTTGCCAACGTGCGTGTGCGTGCACGTGATAGAACTATATGAATGGAGGCCAGCGCAGCTTAATTTACAGTTAATTTATGATCATTTCTAGTTACTGCCTTTGTCACCCTTTATGTGGGATGTATAATAACCATGTAGGCATGTAGGTATATCCAGAAATAAACATCGATATTAGAAAGCAGCAAGTCAGTAACTGAGATGTTTGCTTGAGTGAATAACATTAGCATATAGCTCATGCTAATATTACATCTTCACATTTTTCTTTTCAAAGGTAACAATAGCTTAGCGTTCTTGCTACTCACCATGCTGTAACACAGGTATATGTTAGCAATGAAAACGTTTAGCAAATGTTTTTTAATAAAGGCTATCGTGCTAATTAGCCTTAGGATTTGCTGAGGTCTTGGTTCCTGCTCTAGTGGTCATAAGTGAGCTTAGGTCTGTGCAAGCCTTTGGCACGAAAATCAGTCTTGTAAATCTCACTTTTTTCCAGGTGAGCCTATAGCACATTTGTTAAAGTCAGTCCGGACTGTACAGCTTCTAATCAGAAATAATTACATTTTGTTCCTGTTTTTTTTTCTTTTGTTTGTTTTGTTTTTTGCTTGTTAATCTTTTTCTGTCAACAGGATAGCTGGAAAAGTTTTAAATGACTCCTGTTAAAATGTTGTAGGGCTGTAGATTGGGGTCATGTTAACAATACATTAAAATTTGTGGTCTTCAAGGTCAACTTTATGATTTATTGGGTGAAAATTGACAAAAAGCTTTAGAACTTAGAAACTATTATTCCTACAACTGTGCTGTGTATATGGCATAACATATAGCAGGAACCTATAAAGGTAACTGACCTTTGACCTCTCCTTCAAGAAGGTATTTGTAATGTCTACAGTGATTAGACATGCTTAATAAAACAGTGTGGGGCACAGAGTATTTTTGTGTGTCAGTGTGGAACATGTCAGTAACACTGAGGGTTACACCCACTTTGCCAGGTACACCTGTTCACCTGCTCGTTAAACACAAATATCTAGTGAACCAATCAGATGTCAGCAAATTGAAGTATTTAAGCATACAGACATGTTCATGATGACCTGCTGAAGGTCAAACCAAGTATCAGAATGGGGGAAAGAGAACGCGTGGTTGTTGGTGCCAGATGGGTCTGAGTATTTCAGAAACTGTTCATCCAATGAGCTCACAACATTACCTCTACAGTTTACAGACTGTAGTGGCAATCCAACCAGCAAAAGGCCACCTGAGGGAAACTGAAGTATTTCCAACTCATCCTGGTGATGAGGTCAAACACAACCAGTACTTTTAACACTTTTTGTGGTAACTTGTTTTTAATTTTGCTGCATACAAGTTGAATGTAACTAAATCACATGACGTTTTATCGTCCTTGAACTTATTTCTAGTACAACATTTAATATAAACATTGTATTTTTATTTAAAAAATAATTATTAAAAACACTCCTTTTAATGTGTTAAAATCAGCCCAACTGTTATTTTAAAATGTAAATAAAGTATATCAGCCAACATACTGGACACTGTTCTGCTGAACAACACACATATTACCAATATTGTAGCTGGTGTTATTTAATAATAAATATTTTCAGAATTAAAGTTTATATTTTTATTTGTCACACTATCTAAAACTTTATTAACCTTACAATAAAACAAAGTCTCAGATTTAATTATTCTGAAACTAAGTTTAAGCTTCTCATAACTTTGTATTGCAAGTTACATTACTGATATAATAAATATTTAAAAATGTTTTATTGTTCATCCACAAGTGCAGTCTCTGGCTCAAATAACACAGAAGCTTGGTGTGTTCTAATATCTTTAAGGATGGTTTGTTTGTCAGTCCAGGCAGTGTTTGACTTTTTGTGGAAAAACTTGCGATACATTGAGTATATTCAGTATATCGCACACTGTGAACCCCTCCAGTGTGAGCCGGAGGCCACCGGCTGATGGCTAACCAAGCCTGATAGAACTCCGCCTTCAGTTTAATGGCTTCCTTCTGGGAGATTGCCACCACGACAGGCACCAAACACCTTGCTGCCACAGCTCCTTACAGCAGGCTCAGCTATGAAGGTGCAGAACATTGTCCATTCTGACTCAGTGTCCAAAGCCTCCCTCAGAATGCTGTCGAAGTGGCAGTTTAAGGGGAGTCCAGCATCCGCCCCCCGCCACCTGACCCAACACACCATCAGGTAATCATCAGTTGATAGCTCAGCTCTGTTCTTCACCTGAGTGTCCATAAGATACAGTTGCAGATACCCAAGCTGTTTACTGAGGTCAGTATCTCTCAAGTAAAGTAAAAAGCAAGTAGAGAGAGGAAAACCAGCAAATTATTTAGAAGCTGATTTGATTCATAATGGGTGTGCAACCATTATAACCTACAACACAGAACATCAATGTACTTCTCATACAACTAAAATAAACTACTGCATATAATACTTATTTATAAAACATATAGTCATTTAAAAACACCATCTACTACTACAGTTGAAACCAGATGTTTACACTTAAAAAAAAACCAAAACATTTTTTCTTTACCGTCAAACATCAGATAAGAGTAAACTTTTTTGTTTTAGATTAATCAGTGTTAACATATTCTTTGTATTCATGAACTATCAGGATAAAGAGTGAAAACTATGTATTTTCTTTTATTACTTTCATCAAAGTCAGAAGTATACATACACTGCAGAAAACCAAGAGAGAAGGAGGGCTGGGTCTGCCAGTTTTTAAACATTACTACTGGGCTGCTAATATCAGAGCATTAGTGTTCTGGCAGCAGGACTCCCCGGATAACCAGGCATCGACGCTCCCATTATGGGTTAGACTGGAAGCTGAATCAGTGAAAAATTCCTCTCTGTCGGCTATGTTATTTACCAAGTTGGAAAAATTAGACTCTTATAAATGTCTGGGTTTTAAAACAAACCATTAGAATTTTGAATCAGATTAGAAGATTTTTGGCATTGCCAGACACATCTGTACAGACGCCAATATGTTTTAATCATGATTTTATGCCTCCTTGGCATGACAAGACTTATCATGACTGGAGAGATAAGGGTTTAGTGTCTATCAAGGATATGTATATTGATAATAAATTCTCATCATTTGGTCAACTAAAAGGGAAATATAATCTGCCACATTCACACTTTTATAGATATTTGCAGGTCAGGCATTACATTCAAACTAAGTTTAAAGACTTTGCAACTCTACATTCGGAGCACGGGATCTATGAAATAC
>NW_020327743.1:0-25992 GCF_001858045.2 Oreochromis niloticus | reverse complement strand
CAGGATGTCCTTCTCCCATGGTACTTTTGCAGCAGATCATCTATTGCCTCTTTCATGCGTCGTGTCAGCGTGTGTGTGTCCAGCACAAAAACCCGACCACCTGTCTTTATAGGTCCAGTGCAACCAGATTAAACTTTGGTGTAAGATTCAGATAATTATTTATTAAAAGTTACATATTTTAAATGAGAATAAGAAAGAAAAGTATGTCTTTGTGCCCCCTTTTCCTGTTCATGCCTATCGGCCCCCTGGCTAAACTTTGCTAGATCCCCCCTGCACAGTTACCAGCCGTCAGCTAGGTAGAAAAGGATCCTGGTGTAGAAAGTAATATTAAATAAATTCTAACAACAGCTTATCAAGCTTAAACGCTGCTGCTGTTGTTCAGCCGCTGGTTCCCTTTCTGGCGCGAAGTGGGCCAAAAAAAAGAAGAGAGACGGACTCTCGACAGAAAAGCCGATCAGCTGATCATTAAGCAGTTTCACGATTGAAGTAGCAGCAGCAGAAGGAGAGAGAAGAGGCAGTCGCGCTATAGATCGGTTGTTAAACTTAACGCTGGAATGCTTTACAAACATTCAGAAATGAACTTACACACTTGCTTTACTTCTCTCTGGGATAACTTCCTCGGAGATGAAATGCTGGTTTGGTAGCGAGGCTACAAATACACACAGCCGCTGTATCACATGACGCATACTGCTGCAACGTGCTACGGTTATGAGCCGAGTTACGCCGTGTTGCAAGTTTTGTGAGATGCTTTTATGATATTTAATGGATCAGATTACATTTTTTATTTTTCGCCGATATCCGATCCAGTAATTCAGGTCAGTATCGGACCGATATCGATACGTAATATCGGATCGGTCAACTTTAAAGGTGTAAAAACAAGTAAATATTACAATAAGCAGACCTCAGTGCAAGAAAGTGTCTTTCCAACACAAAGGTCAACTTTAACATTAAAAGGTGTAAAAACAAGTACAAGATATTTACAATAAGCAGACCTCAGTGCAAGAAAGTGTCTTTCCAACACTGAAAAGGTCAAAGGTCAACTTTAACATTAAAGGTGTAAAAACAAGTACAAGATATTTACAATAAGCAGACCTCAGTGCAAGAAAGTGTCTTTCCAACACTGAAAAGGTCAAAGGTCAACTTTAAAGGTGTAAAAACAAGTACAGGATATTTACAATAAGCAGACTCAGTGCAAGAAAGTGTTTCCAACACTGAAAAGGTCAAAGGTCAACTTTATTAAAGGTGTAAAAACAAGTACAGGATATTTACAATAAGCAGACCTCAGTGCAAGAAAGTGTCTTTCCAACACTGAAAAGGTCAAAGGTCAACTTTAAAGGTGTAAAAACAAGTACAGATATTTACAATAAGCAGACCTCAGTGCAAGAAAGTGTCTTTCCAACACTGAAAAGGTCAAAGGTCAACTTTAACATTAAAAGGTGTCAAACAAGTACAGATATTTACAATAAGCAGACCTCAGTGCAAGAAAGTGTCTTTCCAACACTGAAAAGGTCAAAGGTCAACTTTAAAGGTGTAAAAACAAGTACAGATATTTACAATAAGCAGACCTCAGTGCAAGAAAGTGTCTTTCCAACACTGAAAAGGTCAAAGGTCAACTTTAAAGGTGTAAAAACAAGTACAGGATATTTACAATAAGCAGACCTCAGTGCAAGAAAGTGTCTTTCCAACACTGAAAAGGTCAAAGGTCAACTTTAAATTAAAAAGGTGTAAACAAGTACAAGATATTTACAATAAGCAGACTCAGTGCAAGAAAGTGTCTTTCCAACACTGAAAAGGTCAAAGGTCAACTTTAAAGGTGTAAAAACAAGTACAGATATTTACAATAAGCAGACCTCAGTGCAAGAAAGTGTCTTTCCAACACTGAAAAGGTCAAAGGTCAACTTTAAAGGTGTAAAACAAGTACAGGATATTTACAATAAGCAGACTCAGTGCAAGAAAGTGTCTTTCCAACACTGAAAAGGTCAAAGGTCAACTTTAAAGGTGTAAAAACAAGTACAGGATATTTACAATAAGCAGAACTCAGTGCAAGAAAGTGTCTTTCCAACACTGAAAAGGTCAAAGGTCAACTTTAAAGGTGTAAAAACAAGTACAGGATATTTACAATAAGCAGACTCAGTGCAAGAAAGTGTCTTTCCAACACTGAAAAGGTCAAAGGTCAACTTTAAAGGTGTAAAAAGAAGTACAGGATATTTACAATAAGCAGACCTCAGTGCAAGAAAGTGTCTTTCCAACACTGAAAAGGTCAAAGGTCAACTTTAAAGGTGTAAAAACAAGTACAGGATATTTACAATAAGCAGACCTCAGTGCAAGAAAGTGTCTTTCCAACACTGAAAAGGTCAAAGGTCAACTTTAAAGGTGTAAAAACAAGTACAGGATATTTACAATAAGCAGACTCAGTGCAAGAAAGTGTCTTTCCAACACTGAAAAGGTCAAAGGTCAACTTTAAAGGTGTAAACAAGTACAGGATATTTACAATAAGCAGACCTCAGTGCAAGAAAGTGTCTTTCCAACACTGAAAAGGTCAAAGGTCAACTTTAACATTAAAGGTGTAAAAACAAGTACAGATATTTACAATAAGCAGACCTCAGTGCAAGAAAGTGTCTTTCCAACACTGAAAAGGTCAAAGGTCAACTTTAAAGGTGTAAAAAAAGTACAGGATATTTACAATAAGCAGACCTCAGTGCAAGAAAGTGTCTTTCCAACACTGAAAAGGTCAAAGGTCAACTTTAAAGGTGTAAAAAAAGTACAGGATATTTACAATAAGCAGACCTCAGTGCAAGAAAGTGTCTTTCCAACACTGAAAAGGTCAAAGGTCAACTTTAAAGGTGTAAAAACAAGTACAGATATTTACAATAAGCAGACCTCAGTGCAAGAAAGTGTCTTTCCAACACTGAAAAGGTCAAAGGTCAACTTTAAAGGTGTAAAAACAAGTACAGGATATTTACAATAAGCAGACCTCAGTGCAAGAAAGTGTCTTTCCAACACTGAAAAGGTCAAAGGTCAACTTTAAATTAAAGGTGTAAAACAAGTACAGGATATTTACAATAAGCAGACCTCAGTGCAAGAAAGTGTCTTTCCAACACTGAAAAGGTCAAAGGTCAACTTTAAAGGTGTAAAACAAGTACAGATATTTACAATAAGCAGACCTCAGTGCAAGAAAGTGTCTTTCCAACACTGAAAAGGTCAAAGGTCAACTTTAAAGGTGTAAAACAAGTACAGGATATTTACAATAAGCAGACCTCAGTGCAAGAAAGTGTCTTTCCAACACTGAAAAGGTCAAAGGTCAACTTTAAAGGTGTAAAAAAAGTACAGGATATTTACAATAAGCAGACCTCAGTGCAAGAAAGTGTCTTTCCAACACTGAAAAGGTCAAAGGTCAACTTTAAAGGTGTAAAAAAGTACAGGATATTTACAATAAGCAGACCTCAGTGCAAGAAAGTGTCTTTCCAACACTGAAAAGGTCAAAGGTCAACTTTAAAGGTGTAAAAAGTACAGGATATTTACAATAAGCAGACTCAGTGCAAGAAAGTGTCTTTCCAACACTGAAAAGGTCAAAGGTCAACTTTAAAGGTGTAAAAACAAGTACAGGATATTTACAATAAGCAGACTCAGTGCAAGAAAGTGTCTTTCCAACACTGAAAAGGTCAAAGGTCAACTTTAAAGGTGTAAAAACAAGTACAGGATATTTACAATAAGCAGACCTCAGTGCAAGAAAGTGTCTTTCCAACACTGAAAAGGTCAAAGGTCAACTTTAAAGGTGTAAAAAAGTACAGGATATTTACAATAAGCAGACCTCAGTGCAAGAAAGTGTCTTTCCAACACTGAAAAGGTCAAAGGTCAACTTTAAAGGTGTAAAAACAAGTACAGGATATTTACAATAAGCAGACCTCAGTGCAAGAAAGTGTCTTTCCAACACTGAAAAGGTCAAAGGTCAACTTTAAAGGTGTAAAAACAAGTACAGATATTTACAATAAGCAGACCTCAGTGCAAGAAAGTGTCTTTCCAACACTGAAAAGGTCAAAGGTCAACTTTTTAAAGGTGTAAACAAGTACAGATATTTACAATAAGCAGACCTCAGTGCAAGAAAGTGTCTTTCCAACACTGAAAAGGTCAAAGGTCTTTAACATTAAAGGTGTAAAAACAAGTACAGGATATTTACAATAAGCAGACCTCAGTGCAAGAAAGTGTCTTTCCAACACTGAAAAGGTCAAAGGTCAACTTTAAAGGTGTAAAAACAAGTACAAATAAGCAGACCTCAGTGCAAGAAAGTGTCTTTCCAACACTGAAAAGGTCAAAGGTCAACTTTAAAGGTGTAAAAACAAGTACAGGATATTTACAATAAGCAGACCTCAGTGCAAGAAAGTGTCTTTCCAACACTGAAAAGGTCAAAGGTCAACTTTAAAGGTGTAAAAACAAGTACAGGATATTTACAATAAGCAGACTCAGTGCAAGAAAGTGTCTTTCCAACACTGAAAAGGTCAAAGGTCAACTTTTTAAAGGTGTAAAAACAAGTACAGATATTTACAATAAGCAGACCTCAGTGCAAGAAAGTGTCTTTCCAACACTGAAAAGGTCAAAGGTCAACTTTAAAGGTGTAAAAACAAGTACAGGATATTTACAATAAGCAGACCTCAGTGCAAGAAAGTGTCTTTCCAACACTGAAAAGGTCAAAGGTCAACTTTAAAGGTGTAAAAACAAGTACAGGATATTTACAATAAGCAGACCTCAGTGCAAGAAAGTGTCTTTCCAACACTGAAAAGGTCAAAGGTCAACTTTAAAGGTGTAAAAACAAGTACAGGATATTTACAATAAGCAGACTCAGTGCAAGAAAGTGTCTTTCCAACACTGAAAAGGTCAAAGGTCAACTTTAAAGGTGTAAAAACAAGTACAGGATATTTACAATAAGCAGACCTCAGTGCAAGAAAGTGTCTTTCCAACACTGAAAAGGTCAAAGGTCAACATTAAAGGTGTAAAAACAAGTACAGATATTTACAATAAGCAGACCTCAGTGCAAGAAAGTGTCTTTCCAACACTGAAAAGGTCAAAGGTCAACTTTAAAGGTGTAAAAACAAGTACAGGATATTTACAATAAGCAGACCTCAGTGCAAGAAAGTGTCTTTCCAACACTGAAAAGGTCAAAGGTCAACTTTAAAGGTGTAAAAAAAGTACAGGATATTTACAATAAGCAGACCTCAGTGCAAGAAAGTGTCTTTCCAACACTGAAAAGGTCAAAGGTCAACTTTAAAGGTGTAAAAAACAAGTACAGGATATTTACAATAAGCAGACCTCAGTGCAAGAAAGTGTCTTTCCAACACTGAAAAGGTCAAAGGTCAACTTTAAAGGTGTAAAAACAAGTACAGGATATTTACAATAAGCAGACCTCAGTGCAAGAAAGTGTCTTTCCAACACTGAAAAGGTCAAAGGTCAACTTTAAAGGTGTAAAAAAAGTACAGGATATTTACAATAAGCAGACCTCAGTGCAAGAAAGTGTCTTTCCAACACTGAAAAGGTCAAAGGTCAACTTTAAAGGTGTAAAAACAAGTACAGGATATTTACAATAAGCAGACCTCAGTGCAAGAAAGTGTTTCCAACACTGAAAAGGTCAAAGGTCAACTAACATTAAAGGTGTAAAAACAAGTACAGGATATTTACAATAAGCAGACCTCAGTGCAAGAAAGTGTCTTTCCAACACTGAAAAGGTCAAAGGTCAACTTTAAAGGTGTAAAAACAAGTACAGGATATTTACAATAAGCAGACCTCAGTGCAAGAAAGTGTCTTTCCAACACTGAAAAGGTCAAAGGTCAACTTTAAAGGTGTAAAAACAAGTACAGGATATTTACAATAAGCAGACTCAGTGCAAGAAAGTGTCTTTCCAACACTGAAAAGGTCAAAGGTCAACTTTAAAGGTGTAAAAACAAGTACAGGATATTTACAATAAGCAGACCTCAGTGCAAGAAAGTGTCTTTCCAACACTGAAAAGGTCAAAGGTCAACTTTAAAGGTGTAAACAAGTACAGGATATTTACAATAAGCAGACCTCAGTGCAAGAAAGTGTCTTTCCAACACTGAAAAGGTCAAAGGTCAACTTTAAAGGTGTAAAAAGAAGTACAGGATATTTACAATAAGCAGACCTCAGTGCAAGAAAGTGTCTTTCCAACACTGAAAAGGTCAAAGGTCAACTTTAAAGGTGTAAAAACAAGTACAGGATATTTACAATAAGCAGACCTCAGTGCAAGAAAGTGTCTTTCCAACACTGAAAAGGTCAAAGGTCAACTTTAAAGGTGTAAAAACAAGTACAGGATATTTACAATAAGCAGACCTCAGTGCAAGAAAGTGTCTTTCCAACACTGAAAAGGTCAAAGGTCAACTTTAAAGGTGTAAAAACAAGTACAGGATATTTACAATAAGCAGACTCAGTGCAAGAAAGTGTCTTTCCAACACTGAAAAGGTCAAAGGTCAACTTTAAAGGTGTAAAACAAGTACAGGATATTTACAATAAGCAGACCTCAGTGCAAGAAAGTGTCTTTCCAACACTGAAAAGGTCAAAGGTCAACTTTAAAGGTGTAAAACAAGTACAGGATATTTACAATAAGCAGACCTCAGTGCAAGAAAGTGTCTTTCCAACACTGAAAAGGTCAAAGGTCAACTTTAAAGGTGTAAAAACAAGTACAGATATTTACAATAAGCAGACCTCAGTGCAAGAAAGTGTCTTTCCAACACTGAAAAGGTCAAAGGTCAACTTTAAAGGTGTAAAAACAAGTACAGGATATTTACAATAAGCAGACCTCAGTGCAAGAAAGTGTCTTTCCAACACTGAAAAGGTCAAAGGTCAACTTTAAAGGTGTAAAAAAAGTACAGGATATTTACAATAAGCAGACTCAGTGCAAGAAAGTGTCTTTCCAACACTGAAAAGGTCAAAGGTCAACTTTAAAGGTGTAAAAACAAGTACAGGATATTTACAATAAGCAGACCTCAGTGCAAGAAAGTGTCTTTCCAACACTGAAAAGGTCAAAGGTCAACTTTAAAGGTGTAAAAACAAGTACAGGATATTTACAATAAGCAGACCTCAGTGCAAGAAAGTGTCTTTCCAACACTGAAAAGGTCAAAGGTCAACTTTAAAGGTGTAAAAACAAGTACAGGATATTTACAATAAGCAGACCTCAGTGCAAGAAAGTGTCTTTCCAACACTGAAAAGGTCAAAGGTCAACTTAAAGGTGTAAAAACAAGTACAGGATATTTACAATAAGCAGACCTCAGTGCAAGAAAGTGTCTTTCCAACACTGAAAAGGTCAAAGGTCAACTTTAAAAGGTGTAAACAAGTACAGATATTTACAATAAGCAGACTCAGTGCAAGAAAGTGTCTTTCCAACACTGAAAAGGTCAAAGGTCAACTTTAAAGGTGTAAAAAAGTACAGGATATTTACAATAAGCAGACCTCAGTGCAAGAAAGTGTCTTTCCAACACTGAAAAGGTCAAAGGTCAACTTAAAGGTGTAAAAACAAGTACAGGATATTTACAATAAGCAGAACTCAGTGCAAGAAAGTGTCTTTCCAACACTGAAAAGGTCAAAGGTCAACTTTAAAGGTGTAAAAAAAGTACAGGATATTTACAATAAGCAGAACTCAGTGCAAGAAAGTGTTTTCCAACACTGAAAAGGTCAAAGGTCAACTTTAAAGGTGTAAAAACAAGTACAGGATATTTACAATAAGCAGACCTCAGTGCAAGAAAGTGTCTTTCCAACACTGAAAAGGTCAAAGGTCAACTTTAAAGGTGTAAAAACAAGTACAGGATATTTACAATAAGCAGACTCAGTGCAAGAAAGTGTCTTTCCAACACTGAAAAGGTCAAAGGTCAACTTTAAAGGTGTAAAACAGAGTACAGATATTTACAATAAGCAGACCTCAGTGCAAGAAAGTGTCTTTCCAACACTGAAAAGGTCAAAGGTCAACTTTAAAGGTGTAAAAACAAGTACAGTATATTTACAATAAGCAGACCTCAGTGCAAGAAAGTGTCTTTCCAACACTAAAAAGGTCAAAGGTCAACTTTAAAGGTGTAAAAAGAAGTACAGGATATTTACAATAAGCAGACCTCAGTGCAAGAAAGTGTCTTTCCAACACTAAAAGGTCAAAGGTCAACTTTAAAGGTGTAAAAAGAAGTACAGGATATTTACAATAAGCAGACTCAGTGCAAGAAAGTGTCTTTCCAACACTGAAAAGGTCAAAGGTCAACTTTAAAGGTGTAAAAACAAGTACAGGATATTTACAATAAGCAGACCTCAGTGCAAGAAAGTGTCTTTCCAACACTGAAAAGGTCAAAGGTAACTTTAAAGGTGTAAAAAAAGTACAGATATTTACAATAAGCAGACCTCAGTGCAAGAAAGTGTCTTTCCAACACTGAAAAGGTCAAGGTCAACTTAATTAAAGGTGGTAAAACAAGTACAGATATTTACAATAAGCAGAACCTCAGTGCAAGAAAGTGTCTTTCCAACACTGAAAAGGTCAAAGGTCAACTTTAAAGGTGGTCAAACAAGTACAAGATATTTACAATAAGCAGACCTCAGTGCAAGAAAGTGTCTTTCCAACACTGAAAAGGTCAAAGGTCAACTTTAAAGGTGGTAAAACAAGTACAGGATATTTACAATAAGCAGACTCAGTGCAAGAAGTGTCTTTCCAACACTGAAAAGGTCAAAGGTCAACTTTAACATTAAAGGTGGTCAAACAAGTACAAGATATTTACAATAAGCAGACCTCAGTGCAAGAAAGTGTCTTTCCAACACTGAAAAGGTCAAAGGTCACTTTAACATTAAAGTGTAAAACAAGTACAGATATTTACAATAAGCAGACTCAGTGCAAAAAGTTCTTCCAACACTGAAAAGTCAAAGGTCAACTTTAAAGGTGTAAAAACAAGTACAGGATATTTACAATAAGCAGACCTCAGTGCAAGAAAGTGTCTTTCCAACACTGAAAAGGTCAAAGGTCAACTTTAAAGGTGTAAAAACAAGTACAGGATATTTACAATAAGCAGAACTCAGTGCAAGAAAGTGTCTTTCCAACACTGAAAAGGTCAAAGGTCAACTTTAAAGGTGTAAAAACAAGTACAGGATATTTACAATAAGCAGACCTCAGTGCAAGAAAGTGTCTTTCCAACACTGAAAAGGTCAAAGGTCAACTTTAAAGGTGTAAAAACAAGTACAGATATTTACAATAAGCAGACCTCAGTGCAAGAAAGTGTCTTTCCAACACTAAAAGGTCAAAGGTCAACTTTAAAGGTGTAAAAAACAAGTACAGATATTTACAATAAGCAGACCTCAGTGCAAGAAAGTGTCTTTCCAACACTGAAAAGGTCAAAGGTCAACTTTAAGGTGTAAAAACAAGTACAGGATATTTACAATAAGCAGACCTCAGTGCAAGAAAGTGTCTTTCCAACACTAAAAGGTCAAAGGTCAACTTTAAAGGTGTAAAAACAAGTACAGGATATTTACAATAAGCAGACCTCAGTGCAAGAAAGTGTCTTTCCAACACTAAAAGGTCAAAGGTCAACTTTAAAGGTGTAAAAAGAAGTACAGGATATTTACAATAAGCAGAACTCAGTGCAAGAAAGTGTCTTTCCAACACTGAAAAGGTCAAAGGTCAACTTTAAAGGTGTAAAAACAAGTACAGGATATTTACAATAAGCAGACCTCAGTGCAAGAAAGTGTATTTCCAACACTAAAAGGTCAAAGGTCAACTTTAAAGGTGTAAAAACAAGTACAGGATATTTACAATAAGCAGACTCAGTGCAAGAAAGTGTATTTCCAACAAGCTGAAAGGTCAAAGGTCAACTTTAAAGGTGTAAAAACAAGTACAGGATATTTACAATAAGCAGACCTCAGTGCAAGAAAGTGTCTTTCCAACACTGAAAAGGTCAAAGGTCAACTTAAAGGTGTAAAAACAAGTACAGGATATTTACAATAAGCAGACCTCAGTGCAAGAAAGTGTTTTCCAACACTGAAAAGGTCAAAGGTCAACTTTAAAGGTGTAAAAACAAGTACAGGATATTTACAATAAGCAGACTCAGTGCAAGAAAGTGTCTTTCCAACACTAAAAAGGTCAAAGGTCAACTTTAAAGGTGTAAAAAAAGTACAGGATATTTACAATAAGCAGACCTCAGTGCAAGAAAGTGTCTTTCCAACACTAAAAGGTCAAAGGTCAACTTTAAAGGTGTAAAAACAAGTACAGATATTTACAATAAGCAGACCTCAGTGCAAGAAAGTGTCTTTCCAACACTAAAAGGTCAAAGGTCAACTTTAAAGGTGTAAAAACAAGTACAGGATATTTACAATAAGCAGACCTCAGTGCAAGAAAGTGTCTTTCCAACACTAAAAGGTCAAAGGTCAACTTTAAAGGTGTAAAAACAAGTACAGGATATTTACAATAAGCAGACCTCAGTGCAAGAAAGTGTCTTTCCAACACTGAAAAGGTCAAAGGTCAACTTTAAAGGTGTAAAAACAAGTACAGATATTTACAATAAGCAGACCTCAGTGCAAGAAAGTGTCTTTCCAACACTGAAAAGGTCAAAGGTCAACTTTAAAGGTGTAAAAACAAGTACAGGATATTTACAATAAGCAGACCTCAGTGCAAGAAAGTGTCTTTCCAACACTAAAAGGTCAAAGGTCAACTTTAAAGGTGTAAAACAAGTACAGGATATTTACAATAAGCAGACTCAGTGCAAGAAAGTGTCTTTCCAACACTGAAAAGGTCAAAGGTCAACTTTAAAGGTGTAAAAACAAGTACAGGATATTTACAATAAGCAGACCTCAGTGCAAGAAAGTGTCTTTCCAACACTGAAAAGGTCAAAGGTCAACTTTAAAGGTGTAAAAACAAGTACAGGATATTTACAATAAGCAGACTCAGTGCAAGAAAGTGTCTTTCCAACACTGAAAAGGTCAAAGGTCAACTTTAAAGGTGTAAAAACAAGTACAGGATATTTACAATAAGCAGACTCAGTGCAAGAAAGTGTCTTTCCAACACTGAAAAGGTCAAAGGTCAACTTTAAAGGTGTAAAAACAAGTACAGATATTTACAATAAGCAGACCTCAGTGCAAGAAAGTGTATTTCCAACACTGAAAAGGTCAAAGGTCAACTTTAAAGGTGTAAAAACAAGTACAGGATATTACAATAAGCAGACCTCAGTGCAAGAAAGTGTCTTTCCAACACTGAAAAGGTCAAAGGTCAACTTTAAAGGTGTAAAACAAGTACAGGATATTTACAATAAGCAGACCTCAGTGCAAGAAAGTGTCTTTCCAACACTGAAAAGGTCAAAGGTCAACTTTAAAGGTGTAAAACAAGTACAGGATATTTACAATAAGCAGAACTCAGTGCAAGAAAGTGTCTTTCCAACACTGAAAAGGTCAAAGGTCAACTTTAAAGGTGTAAAAACAAGTACAGGATATTTACAATAAGCAGACCTCAGTGCAAGAAAGTGTCTTTCCAACACTGAAAAGGTCAAAGGTCAACTTTAAAGGTGTAAAACAAGTACAGGATATTTACAATAAGCAGACCTCAGTGCAAGAAAGTGTCTTTCCAACACTGAAAAGGTCAAAGGTCACTTTAAAGGTGTAAAAACAAGTACAGATATTTACAATAAGCAGACCTCAGTGCAAGAAAGTGTCTTTCCAACACTAAAAAGGTCAAAGGTCAACTTTAAAGGTGTAAAAACAAGTACAGGATATTTACAATAAGCAGACCTCAGTGCAAGAAAGTGTCTTTCCAACACTAAAAGGTCAAAGGTCAACTTTAAAGGTGTAAAAAGAAGTACAGGATATTTACAATAAGCAGACTCAGTGCAAGAAAGTGTCTTTCCAACACTGAAAAGGTCAAAGGTCAACTTTAAAGGTGTAAAAAGAAGTACAGGATATTTACAATAAGCAGAACTCAGTGCAAGAAAGTGTCTTTCCAACACTGAAAAGGTCAAAGGTCAACTTTAAAGGTGTAAAAACAAGTACAGGATATTTACAATAAGCAGACCTCAGTGCAAGAAAGTGTCTTTCCAACACTGAAAAGGTCAAAGGTCAACTTTAAAGGTGTAAAACAAGTACAGGATATTTACAATAAGCAGACCTCAGTGCAAGAAAGTGTCTTTCCAACACTGAAAAGGTCAAAGGTCAACTTTAAAGGTGTAAAAAAGTACAGGATATTTACAATAAGCAGACCTCAGTGCAAGAAAGTGTCTTTCCAACACTGAAAGGTCAAAGGTCAACTTTAAAGGTGTAAAAACAAGTACAGGATATTTACAATAAGCAGACCTCAGTGCAAGAAAGTGTCTTTCCAACACTGAAAAGGTCAAAGGTCAACTTTAAAGGTGTAAAAACAAGTACAGGATATTTACAATAAGCAGACCTCAGTGCAAGAAAGTGTCTTTCCAACACTGAAAAGGTCAAAGGTCAACTTTAAAGGTGTAAAAAAGTACAGGATATTTACAATAAGCAGACTCAGTGCAAGAAAGTGTCTTTCAACACTGAAAAGTCAAAGGTCAACATTAAAGGTGTAAAAACAAGTACAGATATTTACAATAAGCAGACCTCAGTGCAAGAAAGTGTCTTTCCAACACTGAAAAGGTCAAAGGTCAACTTTAAAGGTGTAAAACAAGTACAGGATATTTACAATAAGCAGACCTCAGTGCAAGAAAGTGTCTTTCCAACACTGAAAAGGTCAAAGGTCAACTTTAAAAGGTGTAAAACAAGTACAGATATTTACAATAAGCAGACCTCAGTGCAAGAAAGTGTCTTTCCAACACTAAAAGGTCAAAGGTCAACTTTAAAGGTGTAAAAAAAGTACAGGATATTTACAATAAGCAGACCTCAGTGCAAGAAAGTGTCTTTCCAACACTGAAAAGGTCAAAGGTCAACTTTAAAGGTGTAAAAACAAGTACAGATATTTACAATAAGCAGACCTCAGTGCAAGAAAGTGTCTTTCCAACACTAAAAGGTCAAAGGTCAACTTTAAAGGTGTAAAAAGAAGTACAGGATATTTACAATAAGCAGACTCAGTGCAAGAAAGTGTCTTTCCAACACTGAAAAGGTCAAAGGTCAACTTTAAAGGTGTAAAAAGAAGTACAGGATATTTACAATAAGCAGAACTCAGTGCAAGAAAGTGTCTTTCCAACACTGAAAAGGTCAAAGGTCAACTTTAAAGGTGTAAAAACAAGTACAGGATATTTACAATAAGCAGACCTCAGTGCAAGAAAGTGTATTTCCAACACTGAAAAGGTCAAAGGTCAACTTTAAAGGTGTAAAAACAAGTACAGGATATTTACAATAAGCAGACCTCAGTGCAAGAAAGTGTCTTTCCAACACTGAAAAGGTCAAAGGTCAACTTTAAAGGTGTAAAAACAAGTACAGGATATTTGCAATAAGCAGACCTCAGTGCAAGAAAGTGTCTTTCCAACACTGAAAAGGTAAAGGTCAACTTTAAAGGTGTAAAAACAAGTACAGGATATTTACAATAAGCAGACCTCAGTGCAAGAAAGTGTATTTCCAACACTGAAAAGGTCAAAGGTCAACTTTAAAAGGTGTAAAAACAAGTACAGGATATTTACAATAAGCAGACCTCAGTGCAAGAAAGTGTCTTTCAACACTAAAAAGGTCAAAGGTCAACTTTAAAGGTGTAAAAACAAGTACAGGATATTTGCAATAAGCAGACTCAGTGCAAGAAAGTGTCTTTCCAACACTAAAAGGTCAAAGGTCAACTTTAAAGGTGTAAAAACAAGTACAGGATATTTACAATAAGCAGACCTCAGTGCAAGAAAGTGTAATTCCAACACTAAAAAGGTCAAAGGTCAACTTTAAAGGTGTAAAAACAAGTACAGGATATTTACAATAAGCAGACTCAGTGCAAGAAAGTGTCTTTCCAACACTGAAAAGGTCAAAGGTCAACTTTAAAGGTGTAAAAACAAGTACAGGATATTTACAATAAGCAGACCTCAGTGCAAGAAAGTGTCTTTCCAACACTAAAAAGGTCAAAGGTCAACTTTAAAGGTGTAAAAACAAGTACAGGATATTTACAATAAGCAGACCTCAGTGCAAGAAGTGTCTTTCCAACACTAAAAGGTCAAAGGTCAACTTTAAAGGTGTAAAAAAAGTACAGGATATTTACAATAAGCAGACCTCAGTGCAAGAAAGTGTCTTTCCAACACTGAAAAGGTCAAAGGTCAACTTTAAAGGTGTAAAAACAAGTACAGGATATTTACAATAAGCAGACCTCAGTGCAAGAAAGTGTCTTTCCAACACTGAAAAGGTCAAAGGTCAACTTTAAAGGTGTAAAAACAAGTACAGGATATTTGCAATAAGCAGACCTCAGTGCAAGAAAGTGTCTTTCCAACACTGAAAAGGTCAAAGGTCAACTTTAAAGGTGTAAAAACAAGTACAGGATATTTACAATAAGCAGACCTCAGTGCAAGAAAGTGTCTTTCCAACACTAAAAGTCAAAGGTCAACTTTAAAGGTGTAAAAACAGTACAGGATATTTACAATAAGCAGACCTCAGTGCAAGAAAGTGTCTTTCCAACACTAAAAAGGTCAAAGGTCAACTTTAAAGGTGTAAAAACAAGTACAGGATATTTGCAATAAGCAGACCTCAGTGCAAGAAAGTGTCTTTCCAACACTAAAAGGTCAAAGGTCAACTTTAAAGGTGTAAAACAAGTACAGGATATTTACAATAAGCAGACCTCAGTGCAAGAAAGTGTCTTTCCAACACTAAAAGGTCAAAGGTCAACTTTAAAGGTGTAAAAAAAGTACAGGATATTTACAATAAGCAGACCTCAGTGCAAGAAAGTGTCTTTCCAACACTGAAAAGGTCAAAGTCAACTTTAAAGGTGTAAAAAGAAGTACAGGATATTTACAATAAGCAGACTCAGTGCAAGAAAGTGTAATTCAACACTAAAAGGTCAAAGGTCAACTTAAAGGTGTAAAAACAAGTACAGGATATTTACAATAAGCAGACCTCAGTGCAAGAAAGTGTCTTTCCAACACTGAAAAGGTCAAAGGTCAACTTTAAAGGTGTAAAACAAGTACAGATATTTACAATAAGCAGACCTCAGGCAAGAAAGTGTCTTTCCAACACTGAAAAGGTAAAGGTCAATTTAAAGGTGTAAAAAAGTACAGGATATTTACAATAAGCAGACCTCAGTGCAAGAAAGTGTATTCCAACACTGAAAAGGTCAAAGGTCAACTTAAAGGTGTAAAAACAAGTACAGGATATTTACAATAAGCAGACCTCAGTGCAAGAAAGTGTCTTTCCAACACTGAAAAGGTCAAAGGTCAACTTTAAAGGTGTAAAAAAAGTACAGATATTTACAATAGCAGACTCAGTGCAAGAAAGTGTCTTTCCAACACTGAAAAGGTCAAAGGTCAACTTTAAAGGTGTAAAAAGTACAGATATTACAATAAGCAGACTCAGTGCAAGAAAGTGTCTTCCACACTGAAAAGTAAAGTCAACTTTAAAGGTGTAAAAAAAGTACAGGATATTTACAATAAGCAGACCTCAGTGCAAGAAAGTGTCTTTCCAACACTGAAAAGGTCAAAGGTCAACTTTAAAGGTGTAAAAACAAGTACAGGATATTTACAATAAGCAGAACTCAGTGCAAGAAAGTGTCTTTCCAACACTGAAAGGTCAAAGGTCAACTTTAAAGGTGTAAAAAAAGTACAGGATATTTACAATAAGCAGACCTCAGTGCAAGAAAGTGTCTTTCCAACACTAAAAGGTCAAAGGTCAACTTTAAAGGTGTAAAAACAAGTACAGGATATTTACAATAAGCAGACCTCAGTGCAAGAAAGTGTATTTCCAACACTGAAAAGGTCAAAGGTCAACTTTAAAGGTGTAAAAACAAGTACAGGATATTTACAATAAGCAGACCTCAGTGCAAGAAAGTGTCTTTCCAACACTGAAAAGGTCAAAGGTCAACTTTAAAGGTGTAAAAACAAGTACAGGATATTTACAATAAGCAGACCTCAGTGCAAGAAAGTGTTTTCAACACTAAAAGGTCAAAGGTCAACTTAAAGGTGTAAAAACAAGTACGGATATTCAATAAGCAGACCTCAGTGCAAGAAAGTGTCTTTCCAACACTAAAAGGTCAAAGGTCAACTTTAAAGGTGTAAAACAAGTACAGGATATTTACAATAAGCAGACCTCAGTGCAAGAAAGTGTATTTCCAACACTAAAAAGGTCAAAGGTCAACTTTAAAGGTGTAAAAACAAGTACAGATATTTACAATAAGCAGACCTCAGTGCAAGAAAGTGTTTCCAACACTAAAAGGTCAAAGGTCAACTTAAAGGTGTAAAAACAAGTACAGGATATTTACAATAAGCAGACCTCAGTGCAAAAGTGTCTTTCCAACACTAAAAGGTCAAAGGTCAACTTTAAAGGTGTAAAAGAAGTACAGATATTTACAATAAGCAGAACTCAGTGCAAGAAAGTGTCTTTCCAACACTGAAAAGGTCAAAGGTCAACTTTAAAGGTGTAAAAAGAAGTACAGGATATTTACAATAAGCAGAACTCAGTGCAAGAAAGTCTCTTTCCAACACTGAAAGGTCAAAGGTCAACTTTAAAGGTGTAAAAACAAGTACAGTATATTACAATAAGCAGACCTCAGTGCAAGAAAGTGTCTTTCCAACACTGAAAAGGTCAAAGGTCAACTTTAAAGTGTAAAAACAAGTACAGGATATTTGCAATAAGCAGACCTCAGTGCAAGAAAGTGTCTTTCAACACTGAAAAGGTTAAAGGTCAAGTTAAAGGTGTAAAAACAAGTACAGGATATTTACAATAAGCAGACCTCAGTGCAAAAGTGTCTTTCCAACACTAAAAGTCAAAGGTCAACTTAAAGGTGTAAAACAAGTACAGTATATTTGCAATAAGCAGACCTCAGTGCAAGAAAGTGTATTTCCAACACTGAAAAGGTCAAAGGTCAACTTTAACATTAAAAGGTGTAAAAACAAGCACAAGATATTTACAATAAGCAGACCTCAGTGCAAGAAAGGGAGGTGGGGGGTACTCACCTTCCACTTCACTGACACACATCAGCATCCAGTTCTCCATGAGAAGAGGGGGAGGGGAGAGGGCGATGTACTCACCTTTATTGACGCGCTCGGTTTCAGTGTCCCATGCTTCATCAGAAGAGATGGCGCTCAGGAGAGTGTCATCAAGGCCTCGTTCTCGGGACGTTCAACAATGTAGTCAAGACAGCCTGTAAGGAAACAAGTTTAAAATAACATTAGGAATGTAGTAAACACCCAGTGCTAAAGCTACAGGCTACATTTATATCAGACTGAATGACACTTTACTTGTTCATGTGAGAAGAAAACAAGATGTCAACTATGTCCACAATCATTAAGTGAAGCATCCATTTTTAAAAAAAGAGCACCAAATCTCTGCCAAGGCAGCTCACTCTGTGCACACTACCCTGTTAAGGTAACAGTATTGTATTTTGTATACGTCCATTTTGTTTATTTGTTCTTTTTAAACCTTTATGCAAAGACTGCGTTCGAGTAGGTAATGGATAATAGGTATTGATTTGGAAAGAACTGGGCATGAATACCTTATTATATAAATATTCTACAGTAAATTATAACTACTTATAATTTATAACAGGGGTAGGCAACCTTTTTGATGGCGAGTGCCATTTAAAATTTCCTCAGAAGTCAGTGTGCCATATGATTGCATTAGCAATAAATTTAATAACGCTCTATATTAACAGTTACACATTATATAGAACCACTTTATAGAAGTATATTTGTTTGCAAATGTTGGCAGCTATCAGCGAATAGTTATCAGCTATTTTGAAACAAAAGAAAGACACTTTTTATTCATAACAAGAACTCCATAACGGCAAATGAACTGTACAACAGAAAATACAAATGCTATTTATGGTCTCCTCACAACAATGATAAGAAAAATAAACTGGGCCAATATGGTATGTTTGTTAATACAGAGACACACATGTAATGTGATCTCTGGTCTCCCACTCAGAGACACAGGTCTCCGAGTGTCCAACATTCAGACAGCTACCTGAGGACACTCATGTGAGAGAAAATCTGCTCACACAGATATGTAGAGCCAAATACTGTCAATAAGGCCTCTGCAATGTTCTGAAGACAGTTAAACTTGTCAGGTAGTGATGTCCAGCAGGTGAAAATGCAAGCTCCATGAACATGCACAGCTGTAGATTCCAGCTGCTTCGATGTCGCATTAACTGGCATTAACTCAGCCAGTTAATGCCAGACAAATCTAGCTGCTCATTAAAGATTTCTGGTTTGATCAGAAAATAAAACATTGGTCCATACACCTGAAAGTCCCAAAAATGCATTGTGTCTCGAGTCTATGGATGCATTTGGACTAAAGACCGGCCCCCCAGATATTAAAGCCATAAAGCCTTTGAATGAAAACAAACGCTGTTGTGACAGTGATGTACACTGTCTTGTTGGTAAATGTATGATTTCTATTCATTTTATGTCAGATAAAAACTTTGGTTGTAAGCTTTAGATAATTATTTAATAACAGCCAGACATTTTAAATGAGAATAAGAAAGTATTTCTTTGTGCCCCCCTTTCCCTGTTAATGCCCTACCTGGCCCCCTGGCAAAACTTTGCTAGACCTGCACAGTTACCAGCTGTCAGCTACGTAGAAAAGGATCCTGGTGTCATTTGTCTCTCAGAAACAGTTCATAACTTCCCTTCAACTCATTCATGTCACCTAAAAGGTAAACCTGTTTCTCCATCACCTGTTCAGCTCTGATGATTTAGTAAGGACATCTCCTGGTTTCATCTTCATGTTTCCCTCTCACCAGATATACAAACCGATATCATGACCAGCAGTTTTTACAGCTGTGGCTCCAGCAAACATCAGCTGATACTAGATATTAATATTAAATACATTCTAACAACAGCTGACCAAGCTTAAACGTGCTGCTGTTGTTTAGTGCGACATCCGGCAGTTTCCTCTTTCTGGCGCAAAGTGAGCGATAAACAAACAAGAGAGAAAAGCTGATCAGCTGATCATTGATCAGTTTCACGATTGAAGTAGCAACAGGAGAGAGAGGGGAGAGAATGAGAGGAGAAGAAGATGCAGCTGTGCAGCAAAGACACAATAACTCCAGCTTTGTGTCTTTTTCCATCCTGGCTGAAGTACGGGACAAACTGTGTTCCTTCTCAGCTCAACACGAAACGGGTAATAATTTCTCTGAAGGCGGGACGATTCCGTTTGTACGGGAGGGTTGGCAACTCTACTAACTAACCTTATGAATAAAATAAAGTTCACTATCAATAAATCATAGCACCCGCCCAGCAGTATATAAATTCCGTCATGCTAGCTAGTACGCAGTACGAGTTATTGTAACTGACTGTAAAAAGTCAGCACAACGAAAATAAACTCCACCTAAACTTGGTTTATATCTGACCCAGATAGACTGCAGGTCATTAACTTCTTACCTGAAGTTCAGTTCACCTGACGCTCCGACCGGCGGCTGCCTCGGGTCTCTCCTTCTCCTGCCTCCCCTTCCCTCATCCACCTGCTGGCCTCCACCACTTGTTAATTTTACTGAATCTGTGGAAGCTCCGCCATAGCCACCACCAAACAACTGAGTTATTTTTACACACCGACCAGCTTCTGGTCAGTCCACCACCAAAATAATAATAATAATAATAATGATCGGGCCACCGAGCAAATGCCTTATGCCCGATGGCCAGTCCAGCTACGGTCGTGCGTGCTATCAGTTAACCCTTCGCGTGCCAACGGTGGCGCGTGCCTAGGGTTGCCGACCCCTGATTTATAACTAACTAATCGCATTATGTAGCTGGGAAAAAGTTATAGTTTATTTAAGTGAAGCCTTTGATCCAGAGAAGAAAATGATGTTAGGACCTACAGGGGATCTGGTATGTTTACATATGGTCTAACGTTGCTGTTACCATAGAAACCGATATACACATATATGTATATTGGGGTAGGGGGGCTTTTTAAGAATGTTAAGCTAATTTTAACCATTTCATTTGAAAAAGTGTCAAATTTGAAGGCTTTAAATCAAAGTAACACCTTTTTTCACATTCATACACCAGTCGGTAATAAATTCTACACCTCTCCTGGAAATTTAAAGCATACAAGCAATTTACCGGGAAAAGTCTTGGAATACACTTATTTTGATGACATTAAAACTTGATATTCACACTGGAACTTGTTAAATTATTACAGTCATCTAGTGACTCTTAAATAATTGAAGAAATTTTTGAAATTTTGTACCAGGTGACTGTCGACGAGTCGGGTCCACGACGAGCCATCTTCAAGCTTTGCTGTTATGATGAAACATGAGTACAAAAGATCCAAAGATGCAGTAGTTGTTGTCGCTTTCTAGTAAAATCCGCTTTCTGTAGAATATTCTCCAAACGTTATCTATCCACAAGCTGAGCTTGGAGCAGGTCAAGACAAGTCCAAGAGCAAGTGTAAAGGGACGACTGGAACCTTGTGCAGCATTCATATACCTACAGCGGGCCGTGGTTACGGTTGCTAACATGCGTGTGCACGTGATAGAACTATATGAATTGAGCCCATGGCAATGTAATTTACAGTAAAGTTATGGTCATTTATAGTTACTGCCTTTGTTACCCTTTATGTGGGATGTCTAAAACCATGTAGGTCTATCCAGAAATAAACACAGATATTAGAAAGCAGCAAGTCAGTACCTGAGATGTTTGCTTGAGTGAATAACATTAGCATATGCTAATATTACGTCTTCACATTTTTCTTTTCAAAGGTAACAAAAACTTAGCGTTCTCGCTACTTACCATGCTGTAATACAGCTATATGCTAGCAATGACATTTAACAAATGTTTTTTAAAATGCTAGCCGTGCTAATTAGCCTTAGGATTGCTTGAGGTCTTGTTTCCAGCTCTAGCTGTCGTAAGGGAACTTAGGCCCTTACGACATAACATATAGCAAGAACCTATAACGATAATTGACATTTGACCCCTCTTTGCGATTATAGCAGCTGTGTGTTATGTCATGGCATGTTTTTAAAAATGCCACCTGAAATTTATGCAACCAGTGCAAGGAGGGGGTTCTTGATAGTTTTGTACTTTCATCTGATAAGGGCCCATCGCTATGGGTGTAACGGAGAATCAGCCAATCAAATCGCACCGTCTGAGCGCAGGTTCAGTCCTGGTTGGGACAAAGGCTGTGTTACATTATCAAAGATAAACATCATTTTTAATTTAGATAATGTGGATAACATTTATTTTCACTTTGCTTTTTCTTATTATTTGATTATCATTTTTATCATTTAAAATGATCATTTATCATTTTATTTATATTACAGTGTTACGGCCTGTGGAGTATTATGTACCTATACTGTGTAAAGGAATATCTTTTATTTATATTTATGTATTATTCACATTATTTATTGTACAATACTTTGGTGCCACGGGATTTTAGCATGCCTCAATGTCTCACACATTCATGCCGCTAACATAAGGTATCTCAGGAAGTTGGAAGCAGGCGTTCACACAGGAAGAGTTAATCTTTTGTCTTCTCCACTGTAAGAGGAAGCAAGGGAGTGTGAACTTTTCTCTGGGGGAAGACCAAAGGTGTGAAAACAGCTGTGTACTGCCTTTTGGTTCTGTAGAAGGTGTTTAAACCAAGGCTGTGTTGGGTTCAGCAGAGACTCTGCCTTGGGTTTAACCCACGATGGCTGCTCTCACCAAGTAGGTTTTGCTGTTTTTGATGAAAGGATGTTAGCTACATCCTACCGTTGTCTGTAGGCTTTATTTAATGGAAACGTCCACAACAACTGTCACAAAGTATATAACTCGGAAAACTGTATCGTCACAGTTTTGAGATGATACAGACCAGACATACTCTTCAGTTATGCAGACATCCAACTTTTAATACAAAGGTTAAAGTTAAAACTATAATTCAGATACATTCTGATGGCATAGAAAATTAAGCTTATGCATAATTTCAATAAGGAAGATCTGTAATAAGTCATTTGTCTGCTTCCTGGTGGCTGCTAGTTTATATCTATTCAGAATCAGAATCAGAATACTTTATTGATCCTAGGGGAAATTATTTTCGTTACAGTGCTTGTCAGTGGCAAGACATTTTTAAACATTGAAAGAATACAGAAACAGTCAGAGTTTTGTTCAGAGAACTACGTGCGCACGGGTGAGTGATCGGGTGATACCCACCCGAGGCTTTGTAGTCAGCTTTATTTATACATCGTAGCATTCCTGTTTTGTCAGGCTGTAACAGACAATCTGGGCGTGTATGGGACACAGTGTATATGGTGTGTGTGTGTGTAGTTTCTATCTCGAGGAAAACAGAAGCCAGTTGGGTCCTGTTTCCAAGGGTGTCTGCAAGAGACTTTCACAGGAGTCAGCGAATACTGCGGGGCTCATGTGTATGTGTGTGAGAAGAAGCAAAGACAAAACATAAAGATATGTGAACACTATGTGCTTTCCAAGCCTTTCAACAGGAGCATATGAGTAAATGAGTAAATGGAGCATTATAAGGAGAACTGAGTAAATGAAACATTAAAAGGAAGATGTATCAAAAAGGAAAAACATCATAAAATCACAAAATCCCTTAACATTCCCTGCTGTTGTTCATATATATTTATGTACTTCAACTACTAGTCACTTGCAGAAGCATTTTCAACTAGAGTATCATTTTGTGAAAACGTACATGATCAACTTTAGTGGGTTACACAGTTTAGTGCTTAAATCATCTTCTTCAACTTGTACCTTTCTCGAGCTTGTTCAACTTGAGATAATGCAATGTAAGCTTGCACTCTTACAGTAAACATTTTGCTTATCATACTCCGAATACAAGGCAGTACACATGTGGAAAATAAGCAAAGTAACATAAGGAGCATTCCAACGAATGTTAGTCCTTTTGTGAGTAATGACTTCCATGACCCGCTAAGCAGCCATGTGAGCCAGTCCGCTGTGTTTTGCGTGTAATCTTGCTGCTGTACTCGTCTGAGCTGACGTAGCGTGTTCAGTGTGTCAGACAAGTTGGTGGAATGCACATTATCAGGTGTTTTGCATTAAGAGGCATGTGCGAACAGATGTAATAGTTTCTGTCTCTTGTGGAGTTGCACACATAACGGTACCAGGCATTGTTCATCCATGGGTGGTTGTGATCTTGTGTCATGTCGTCTGGATGTATTGTGTCATGTGTCAGTCTTGCCTCCAGGTGTGCTGTTGTTCTTCTTGTGGAATCAGTAACAGCAGTCCCAACAGAATTGTGACACTGGCCATTAGAACGAGTAGGGTCTTCATGATGACCGAACACACCTGGTCCTGTGAGTGAGTAGACTAGGGGCGAGAAGAACAAGGGCGGGATTTACCCAAACAGCCCTCTCTCCACCTCCCAGATCACTAACAGGCAGGGGTGCTGGCGTCTAGTGTCTATGGGCTGTCACTCACTTTCTACAGTGGCTCTGATGAATCCAGGAAGGTCGTTCAGCAATTTTGCAGGCTGTTGGTGTGGCCAGGAGGACTTGGTAGGGTCCTTCCCACCTCGGGAGCTCCGCTTTTTCCTCTGGAGCACTTTTATCAGGACCAATCTCCTGGTTTCAACCTGGAAGAGACTGGAAGAGAATCATCTGGCAGTTGATTGTTCAAAACTATTTCTTTATTTTCTAACAGTTTTGTCATCCATTCTGCTAGTGTTGTTTCTCTTATGGATTTGTCTATCGGTTCACTTGTAATAGGTACTCTGCGGGGATATGAGAAGTGATGTTTTAACTGAAGCCCAGTGCTTCAGAGACTTTTGATATTACTTCATTTACGAAGTGTGTAGCACAATAGACAATTCAATCAAGACCTTGAGCCATAAACAGACCTCACGCACAGACATTGTTTTCATAACCAGACAATTTTAGACCTTGTTCCTTAAATCTACATAAATATCCTCTGGGTGACATAAAACACATTTTAAGTAATCAATTGCTTCTCATAAAAATTATGTATTGGGATGTTTGTGTGCAGCATTTTGCATATCAGCATAAGCATTTGCGAGCAAAGCATTCTTCATTGCATAAGCGTGTGTGTGTGCCATTTCTCCCTCTATCAACGAGTGCACATGTGTTCATGTGTGTGTTTCACTTCATTCTGAATCGGTGTATGTAGATGTGTGTGTGTTCATCACTTTCCTGTTCTGGTGTTCTGGGTAAACCACAGCCTGAAGCGTGCCCTGGGGTCCTGCCCTCCTCCTTTTCAGTCCGCTTGCCACCATTGCTGCTGTTCAAAGTTCAGTTTGTCCTGGTTCTGGCCCCAATTGGGACAGTCCTTTTCTCCAGTGTCCATGCTCACCGCAGGTGAAAACTGCATCTTCTTCTGTGTTTTGTCCATTCGACCTCAGTTGCTCCTCCTGTCTCTGGCACGCCCTTTTTGCTGCCGTGTTGGTCCATCCCTGTCCTGCACAGTGTTAATGCAGAATTGTTAAGGTCAGCATTCTTTTGCTCGGCCTTACTTGTCATAAGTTGTCGGCTTGGCAGGCGTCTCGTCACAGCTCTGTCAGCTGAAGCTGTCTGGGAATTTTCCCCGTGTAGTGAAACGGGCCTTGGTTTTAACGCTCTCCGTCTCCGCTGCATAAGATCGCTTTTCTGCAGCCCTGTTGACATTTTCAGGAAATTGTTTTTGTAAGTCCAGCTGCTGCAGCATTTGGTCAGGGTCACGTCGAAGGTGGTACAGGGGAGAGCAGGAGTCCAGGTCAGCCTCGGCTTTCAGGGCCAGCAAAGCAGCCTGTAATTAAACATAAAGAGAAGAAAAAACAAAACAAAACAAAAACAAACAGAAGTGTACGAACAGGAAAATTATGTTGTGCTGGCTGTGATACAAAGAGAGGGGAGAAACACCGGGCAGGCCCTGTGTCAGCCTTCCCCTTTTTTTCTTCTTTTTCCTCTCACGATGTAATCAACTGATAACCCACCAAGTTGACAGGACAACACAGGTAGATATTTAAATTCTTAAGATCATGTTTAAAAGCACAAAAAGGAATTTTCCTTCCGTCTCACAATTTGACTCTTAACCACTAAAATTGTTGTTTAATCACTGGTTGGTCATACCAGTCTCTTTATTTTCTTTTTGAAGTTTAATTGTTGTCCTGCAACCAGAGGGTTTATTTGTTAGTAATAGATAAACTTCATCATTTAACAACAGGTGTATATTAATTTTTTTTGCTGCTTTAACCTTGCTGGAAAATCTTCACGTGTTCATGAGTGTAAGCTGTTTTTTCATTGCGTTTGTCGGCAGGTTAATTTTAACTTTTTCTCAAACAAGGCATTTCTCTAACAGTTGCCCTTCCTTCGCTCGCTTGTGCTAAGAAAGGCAAATGTGCTTGTAGTAGTTGTGAGATTATATCACATTATACCTGTAAACAAAATGAGCGAATCATGATACTGCTGTAGGCCACATCATACTTCTTGTTTAATCAGTATTTAGTTCAGTTGCATCACACCTCCCAATTGAAAGAATGTGAAAATCACCAGATCTATTAGATAGGTTTGTATTATCCTATACTGCTGATTTACGTGAGTGAGTTACACTGTTTCATGACATTTCATAACGCTGAGTTATGAAAAGAGTATTGTGTTCAGAGAGTAGGGCCTCCTTTTTCCTTTGTGATAGTAAAAAGAACAGAGCACATGCCACGGGAGCGTCACCCCACCTTTGGTGGAGGCAGAAAAACAGGGAGCCAAGGTCATAACTCAGGCTCACAAAGAGTCAGAAAAAATGTGAATGCTTAGTTTTGTGGCTGTGGCGCATTTTGTATGGCTTCTCTTCTTTTGTTTGTGTAGCTTTCTGCCTTCACCTGAGAGGGTGTGCCCTAAGCATGTGACTTCAGGTCTCCATGATTGGAGTTTATTTAAAGATAAATAAGATGATTTCATTTATTGCTCGCAGATCATGCACTAAACGTATGTTGCAGTATTAGCTTCTTCATCACTTAAACAAA
>NW_020327742.1:0-17060 GCF_001858045.2 Oreochromis niloticus | reverse complement strand
AAGATAGACTGGAATAAATAATGACGCATCAATATTACATAGGCTGCAGTGAATTTCTGTCGATGCAGGTTATTGAAACTTAGCTTTGAAGCACATGTTAAAAGCACTTTTACTCTTGTTTTTCATAAATACAAGAACTCTAGAAACAAAAACAAAAAAACCCCAATCACAGGACATTTTGCAGAGTTCAAACCTGCAGCTGCAGCGCAAACAACAACAAACACTGTTTGTAAACGTGTCCTGGAGTTTATGCAGGTGCAGACAGAGCTACTGCTGTAAGTAAGCCTAACAGCTTCCAGATCATTTATTCTGGCTATATAGCAAGAAGGTCATCACTTCTTCAAGCACTGTCTTTATGATCTGGTCAGAGAGCAAGGACAGCAGCAGTCCTCTGTCATTGAAGAAAAGACATCTGCCCAAGATGAAGAAACTTCCTCTCCAGAAGATGAGGGACAATCTCCAAAGAGGCTGACTGCATCACTACTGACTAGCCAGTGCCTGAATCCTCTTCTTTGGGATGGAGGTGGAGGCCAAGCAGCTGATGGAAAGAACATAGGAGCATTTTCTGAGACCGAGGAGCCGGTGACTGAGTGGATCCCTCATGAAAGGAAAACCATGTGGGTCCCACCACTGCATTAGCAGCCTGAGATCTACTTTTGACTTTTTTATAACAAAGGAGATCTTTTAGCTGCTGTGCAAACCTGCACGGGAGGCGAAGGTGTGAGGACTGGAGGATTATAGATGAAGTGGAGATGTGAGCCTAAACCAGAATGCATGTTGGATGACAACACTGGAAGTTCTCAGGAAGTGAAAAAAAGGCATGGGTTCAGACTCCAACTGACGGAGGAGCTCCGAGTACAACGTCTTTCCTTCGGTCATCTTGGCAGAGGAACCCCTCAGATGAAAACTGGCACAGGGGAAACAACCCAGAGCTTCCTCCCCGGCTCCTCCAGTTGCAACAGAGGAAGATTTTGTTTTCTGTCTTTGGCTTTCACAAAGACAATCTAACAAGGATAACCTGGATAAATATATAAATAAAAAAAGCAGTTTCACAGTGATGATTCTATTTATGAAGCACAGAAAAGCAAACCAGAACAACCTGGTCTAACGTAAAACATGTTGCAGTCTAATACCCAGTCTAATAGCCCTAATAGCAACAAGTACCATCAAGCATTTACAGTAACTATTAATGACTGATTTGCATTACTAGGGGATTTTGGACAGATTTTGTTCCATTAAGGTCCAATATACGGTTTTCAAGTCATGCAAAGTTCTTAATTTCATTGAAGTCTAGAATCTGATTAGTCTGCACCAAGAGTTTTGTTTCGTTCAGAGTTCCTTGTGTTTTGGATCAACTCATCAATTTCCTGCTGTGAATCCCAAGTATGATTAATCTGAAGCTCAGGAGCTGATGGCATGATGCAGGTCCTGAAGGTAGTAAAGGAACTCTGGACCATCACAGTAACAGCATCATGTTTGACTTAAACGCTGGTGTTTTTCTGAAATTCGTCTCTCACTATAGCAGACTCAGTTTAGTGCAGTGAGTCAGCACAGCTCTTGTGATCATCAAGATGTTTTTAGGCAAATGTGAGAAAGGATTGGTGTTCAGTTTGGCCAGTCAATGTTTTTGCCTTTTTGTCTACAACCTCTGGGATGGGTCTCCAAATCCTTAGAAGTGTGTTTGTAAACCTATCTTGAGCGGCTCATGAGTAGCAGTTCATGGAAAAAAAAATTTCACATAGGGCAGGGGTCTCAAACTGCAGTCCTCGAGGGCCTGTTTTCTGAAGCTTTTCCATGTGTCCATGTTACAACACACCTGAATAAAATTTGTAGGTCATTAGCAAGAGTATAGAATTTGACTGCATGCTGAGGTGTCCCCAATCACAGTCCACGAGGGCCGGTGTCCCTGCAGGTTTTAGATCTCACCCTGGGTCAACACACCTGAATCACATGTTTAGTTCATTATCAGGCCTCTTGAGAACTTCAAGACATGTTGAGAAGGTAATTAATCCATTTAAATCAGCTGTGATGGATCAAGGACACATCTAAAACCTGTAGGGACACTGGCTGGGATTGGGACCCCTGCTCTAACCCTACCCTACCTACTCAATTAAATTTGAATAAATGTAAGTGTTTGGAAAAATGTACTTCTAAAATACTTTTCTTTCATCATGTTCATTCACTCGTGAGTTGCTGTAACATTAAGCAAATGGCTGAGTGTATAGTCTGCTAATGACCTATTAATGTTATTCAGGTGTGCTGCAACAGGGACATGTGCAAAATTTACAGGACACCAGCCATCGATGACTGGAGTTTGAGACCCATGATGTAGGGCATTGAGGATTTCAAAAGCTTCTTTCTCTTCATAAATTAAATCCCGGTCTAAAACTGCTTTTTGTAATTTGTGATGATGACTTGGAGAATACAAGTGGGATGAAAACATAAAATTATCAAATTTGCAAGAGGCCAGATACTTAAAAAAAACAAAACAAAAAAAACAAGGCTGTGTTTTTGAAAATAATCCTGCCCACATTTACAAAAGATGAACTGTATGTGAAAGTCATGTTTGTTTGTTTGTTTGTTTGTTTGTTTTTTTTTAAATAAATGTGGGAATCTCCAGCAAAGTCCTTACATGCAACAGCTTACATTCAGGACTCATTTCTGTTTTTTTATCATTAAATTATCTACAAAGAAATTATATTTTTACTACATTTTGATAATTAGGGCCTAATATCAGCTATCATAAGTTTGTCATAGATTTAATTGAGTGCTTATTGCTGTGTATCAAACATGCCCCAAGTAAATTTCTGTGTACTTCTAAGTTCTTTTCCTACTGAATTTTAATTTATGTTTTCAGACTGTTTTTATTGTGTCAATAGAATTTGAATGCAGGCCACCTCAAATGTTAAAGCTACAAACATTACATACAAGCTATCATTTGTGATTGGTGCCTGCTTTAAATTGTGATGTCACCATTTGATAAAGTGTGGCATTTCTAGGTGTAGCAAATCATTGGTTATGATATCTACTCTGTTATGTAATCGAACCTAATTGTAGGCATTACATGACTACAAACTTGTGAGTTTATTGCAAATGGATAAAACCACATATTACCTTCATGAAGAGGGTGATCTTTATTAGGGTGTAGAGAAAAAAAAGAAAACGGAGAGAGCTGTTGCATGTATTCCAGCTGTGGTAATCAAGATTTTCCTGAATATATCTGACTGAGAGAGTGATGCAGTATTGCTCTGATGTTGATTTGAGTTGTCTCATTCTGTATTTTTGTTCTTTGTCTTTTGCTATAGAGTGAACAGATCTTTGGTTTTGCCTTTTCTGGTAAGTAGACAGTGATGGTAATGTTTAGTATTTTAACATGGCCAAAAGACAGTCAGGATTATAACTGTAGCAGCAGCGCCCCCACACAGGACTGCTGACTGTCCCTGACGTTTAATAGCATCATTTATGTCTAAATTTAATTTTTGATGGCTTATCAAGTCCAAATATAGCTAAATGTCAGAGATGTTTGCATACACTTGTTCAATTTCTCCTTATGCTACATAATCCTTATGGGGTTATGTAGCGAACCATACTATGAAAGTGCTTTGTGTGAGTCAGTATAGGTGGTAACTTAAACAGTTAAGAGCAACACAGCTATCGATTTTTAGTGTCTCTCATCTTCCACTTATGAATTAGCATGAAGTCAAACACTAGAAGTATTTTGCCTGAGTGACAACAAGTGATACTTTTACCCTTAAGTGATAATAAAAGTAAGAAAATCTAAAGTGTGAGTAGGTATATTAAAGCCAGTGTTTTAAAATTAAATCTAAATGTTGCCAAAAAGGGACATACTGAAAAACACATAAATATTCCGAGCAACAGGTACAATGGAAGGACTTTTTATTGTAATATTTTAAGAAATTTTAATTTCAATAGAAAAAAATTGTGCGCCACTGTTGTTGGTGTAACATAGACTAAAACCTGATGAGGTTTCCTGTTGCTTCTGATTTAAACAATTACTTTGTATTCAATGTTTTTAACCTGAAATGACATTAAAGTTGTGGTTCTTCACATTTTATTACAACTGACTTCTGTTTGAAAATGTTGAGCCACAAAGCTTCTGTGTTGGAAATATTTGGTATATCCTGCATTTGTGCCAACAAATATTGGTGCCTATTCTTTGCACTTCTGTAGTATGAATGCTTTATTACACGTTATAGCCATGTGAGACTCTGCAACTAATGTTCATAAAGGCCTGAAGAAATTGAGGATTTTACTAGTTATTCTATGTCACAGTAAATTGGATTGTGTGTGAAGAGGCTCAACAGTCATTACACAGTGATCTGATGTATTGTTTCCTTTCTTTAGACTGCTGATCTGATCGTCTCAAATCTGGTAAGTAAAGGTTTGTCTGAGGTCCTTGCAGTCTTTCTTCCTTGCAGATTTATTTGTTTATGTTTTTTTGTCACATTTAAATGTTTCAAATCATCTAACAAGGATAACCTGGATAAATAGAAAAAAACAGTTTGACAGTGATGATTTCATTTATGAAGCACAGAAAATCAAACCAGAACAACCTGGCCTAATGTAAATCATGTTGCTGTCTAATACCCAGCTGTGGAGGCCCTGATAGCAACAAGTACCATTAAGCATTTACTGGGGCGGGGATTTTGTCCACTCTACTTTCAGAATTGTTTTCATTAAGGTCCAATATAAGGTTTCAAGTCATGTAAAGTTCTCAATTTCATTAAAGTACAGACTCTGATTAGTCTACACCATAGGTGTCAAACTCTGGCCGCCTAATTACATTTGGCCCGCGAAGCCATACTAAATTATTATTAGAGCTGGCCTACTGGTATTATATTGTTTAGTATTAAGCTTTGCTTGTTCCATATTCAGTTTTTCAGCAAAACTTGTTTGAGTCCATAAGAAGAGATTCATTCTTAAATCTGGAGGAAGATCTTTTTTTCAATAAATATTAATGTTAGCCCGCGACCTTGTTCCACTTTTGGATTTTGGCCCACTGTGTATTTGAATAAAATGAAACTCTTGGTGTAGACCAGGGGTGTCAAACTCAGAGTTGGACTTGCTTGTTTGCTTTAGATCAGTTTCCTGCTGTGAATCCCAAGTATGATTAAACTGAAGCTCAGGACCTGACGGCATGATGCAGGTCCTGAAGTAGTAAAGGAACTCTGGACCATCACAGTAACAGCATCATGTTTGACTTAAACGCTGGTGTTTTTCTGAAATTCGTCTCTCACTATAGGAGACTCAGTTTAGTGCAGTGAGTCAGCACAGCTCTTGTGATCATCAGATGTTTTTAGGCAAATGTGAGAAAGGATTGGTGTTCAGTTTGGTCAGTCAATCAATAAATTTGAGTTGACTGGATGTAAACTTAATGTAGAACAGGAAGCCTGAAACTGACTGCTCTAATGTCAGTGTGTAGGTTTTTTGGACCATATAATATTTACAGGAACTGTTGCAGCACATCTTGATTTCAGTCAATACACTCTGTTTGTTTTTATAGTGTTAACAGAATGCAAAAGTGTCCTTATATCAGTTCCACCACCATTTGTTAAACATTGTCATTCAGTTCAGTCCAATATGCACTGTATTTTTCAGATTATGAACGGGTCTGTTTTTTAAACATAAGGTACATTAAGCCAAACGAAACAGCCAGATAAGTCAAGCTGTGTTCAACTCATTCACAATAACTCGCAACATTGTTCAGTTGTAACACATAAAATACAGAACGATACACTCACTTTTTCAGTTTATTCCTCTTCCACAAATCCATCAAATTCTTCATGAGTTTGAAACCTAATATTATGTTGAAGCACAGTGCGAATTACACCGCGAGGCTCCTAGCTACGGTAGCTTACCAAAGTTGTACTACAACATTTTGAAAAATCTTGCAGCGCCGTGTCCAACATAGAATTGGTTTGAAGTCAGTAAGCACAGCCAGAATGAATACATAAGGCGCACTGTCTATTTTTGAGAAAATGAAAGGATTTTAAGTGTGCCTTATTGTCTGAAAAATACAGTAAAGTCAGCTTTATTGGAAATATGTCTAATTCCAGTCCCTTTGTGTCTTACAGGTGACCTGTTGCAGAAAGCCCTCTCCCTCTATCATTAACAAGCAATTCAGTCTGTCCTATCACTCTCCCCACTCTATCTATTTTGACAAGCCATTCTATCTTGTATCACTCTATCCCAAGAGCTCTATCTAATTTACCAAAATCACGTTTTGACTGAGATCAAGTTTTGACTGGAATCAAGTTTTGTCTGGAATAATCAAGCTTTGACTGGTCCCAGTTTTTGGGAAATTGAAGTTACCAGTACTTCATCTATCTGTTACAGAATTCTGAGAGATCTCTGCTCTCACTGCTCCTTCTTTCCTGTTGTTAGACTCTCTCACCTCCAGTCATTTTGCTGGAAATTACAAGTAGAAAGTTGAATATACAGTACAGTACAGTACAGTACAACTTATAGTAGAAACTACTTACACAACCCTACATTTTAATTTTGCATTACACTTTGGAATTAACAGTGATAGTTTGGCTTTCTTTGATAAATTATATAAAATATCACCTTTTTAAAAGTTTATTTGTAATAAGATAATCTGGTTATTTTGTAATACATACATTCAGATAAATACATTCACATAAATAAGAAATGGGATCCAAATACATTTTGCTAGTCTGTTTTGTTGGCTATAACAGTTGACTGCAAGTTTATACTATTATTATTTAAGGACAAACCCATTTTTGTCACTCAGTGTAAGTAGTATCATCATCAGTTAGTATCATCGAGAAGCTGCCTGAGGACCCAGAGTTCCTGTTTCCTGACTGCTGCAGAAAATCCAGCTGAAGAATCCTCATCGCCTGTCATCTGATCATCACACCACCACAGCTCCATATATTTGATTTAAATTTTAGATATCTGAAAGATTTACATAAACTCCCTTAAGAGCTAAGACTTTTATTATAGCCTGTTGATTGTTGAGATTTATTCTGCATATCAATTTACAGGAGTTGTAATTATTTACCAGTCGGGTTAAAAAATATAAGTAAAATTATACAGTTTCTAAAAAGCTACAATAAAACGGACCAAATTGTTTCAAGAGAACTTTGAATATCTTTTATTTTGAGTTTGTAGTACAAATCAGCTTTTCATTCATAAGAACATTTTAAAGTAGTATAATAGTATATTTCTCAGATTTAATAGTAACTTAAAGAGTTATACGTTTTTCTGTGTTTCAAGGTTGAGTTTTGTTTACATTTGTGTATAAATACATATAAGCTCCAGGTTGTACTTCAGCAAAATGCCAAGAAAAGGTCAAAGGTCGCAGTCCCAGAAGCTTAGACGTCAGAAGGAGAAAGAACAGGTAAATGTTTCTCAGAGCAGTGAGCAGGTGAACGTGTGTGTTTCAACTTTTTCCAGCACAGAAGTGCAGAGCAGTGTTCAGACAGCCACAGTGTCTTATGCAGATGTGGTTAGTGTCTGTCCCGGAGCCTGAAGTTATGCAGGTAATCCATATTGAACCCCAGGTAACTGTACAAACACAGCATGATGGAGAAGCTCCAGGACCGTCTCATGTAAAAGTTGCAAACACTGAAAGTCATCCACGAGTGAGTAGCATCTGTGCATCCCGAAGCCAGGCCTCTCCTAAGTATGGAAAGTACCGGAATCAGCAATGCATGGCTAACAGTTGGTTTTCCTGTCATTCTTACACGAGGATGAATTCATAACCAGAGCAGATCTTAACCGTGTGCCAGAAAGAGGTTTGTGAACAGCGTGTTTCTAGCCTGCGATGAGCTTCCCACAGTGGTCACCAGCCGCAGACACGAGTATCAAGTGGACATGTCGCAGTGTGCTCGTTATGGCACATTCGATGGTACAGATCATCTTCCGAGCCTTGAACAGGGATTACAGTGTTTGATTCCAGACATTCGCTATGCTTTGCTAGTCATGGGTCATCGCAGTTTGCAGGCTGACTTCTGGTGAATACGCATACTTTGACCCACACCCACAATGGATGAAAAGAGACGTCTTAAACTGACACCAAGTGCTTACTTCAAGTCAAGGCTTTTCAACATTGATGCAAGATTTGCTAAAGATACAAATTACCTGTTTTTCTCACAGTTTGTCACTGAAATACACTTGGCTAATTCCAGCATGACAATACAGCTAAGGAAAGATGGACGGAAAATCACATCAGGAATGTTACAAAGTAAGACAGAAGTAGAGAAGCTGGTAAGAAATAAAGATGCAATCAGATTTATGCAGCCACTCAGAGGAACTCCAGCTTACTGGCAGAAAACTACCAGAGATTTATTCAGTATGCTTCATCAAATAGGAACACCTCAGTTCTTTGTCACGTTCTCTGCTGCTGAGATGAGATGGCCTGAAGTGATTCAAGCAATAAAGAGACAGCAAGGTGAAGAGGTTGATTTTGAAGCCCTGGACTGGTCAGAAAAGTGTGAAATTCTAAGACCACGATGCGAATGTTGATGCCTTGTTCAGAGATTTGCTTTTTTCTCCTGCACAGCCCCTTGGTGAAATCATTGATTACTTTTACAGAGTTGAGTTCCAGCACAGAGGTAGTCCGCATATACACATGTTGCTGTGGATTCGAGAAAAGGTGGAAGTAGATGTGGATGACGACCAAACTGTCTGTGACTTTGTGGACAGATACATCTCAGCTCAACTCCCTGATCCAGAAAAACAACCTGAACTGCACAAAAAAGTCACTGAACTACAAAAGCACAGCACAAACCACACAAAGACATGCTTTAAGAGTGTGAACTCTGGTTGTAGATTTGGGTTTCCAAAACCACCAGCCACAAGAACAATGATTGTGAGACAGGATGAGGATTCAGACACTGAAGCTGCAAAAGCCAAACTCAGACCTTTGTTGAACCTGCTGAAGGAACCTGAAGCTGCTTCCCTCACCATCAGTGTTGGGACTAACGTGTTATTAAGTAACGCGTTACAGTAACTACGTTATTATTGTGGTAACGAGCACGGTAACTAGTTATTATGCCAAACCAGGAACGCGTTACTCGTTACTGGGATTTAGATAGGCTCGTTACTCGTTACTTCGTGTGGAGGATATCGCGGAGCTTCCACAGATTCAATAACATTAGCAAGTGGTGGAGGCCAGCAGGTGGATGAAGGAAAAGGGAGGCAAGAGGAGAGACCCGAAGCGGCCGCCGGTCCGAGTGTCAGATGAACTGAACTTCAGGTAATAAGTTATGACCTGCAGTCTATCGGAGTCAGATATAAACCAAGTTTAGGTGGAGTTTATTTTCGGTATGCTGACATTTTCGTACTGCGTGCTAGCTAGCATGACGGAGTTTCTATACAGCTGGGTGGGTGCTATGTTACTGATGTTGAACTTTATTTTGTTCATACGGTTAATTATTAGAGTTGCCAACCGTCCCGTAAAAACAGAATCGTCTGGTATTCAGAGAAAATATTACGCGTTTCGTACTGAGGTGAAAAGGAACACAGTTTGTCCCGGACTTCAGCTACAATGAAAAAGACACAAAGCTGAAGCTGCACAGCTGCCTCTTCTTCTCTCATTCTCTCCTGTTTCTACTTCAATCATGAAACTGATCAATGATCAGCTGATCGGCTTTTCTCTCTTGTTTATTTATCGCCCACTTTGCACCAGAAAGAGGAAAGCAGCGGATGTCGCGCTAAACAACAGCAGCACGTTTAAGCTTGATCAGCTGTTGTTAGAATTTATTTAATATTAATTTCTAGTATCAGCTGATGTTTGCTGGAGCCACAGCTGTAAAGCTGCTGGTCATGATATCGGTTTGGATATGTGGTGAGAGGGAAACATGCAGATGAAACCAGGAGATGTCCTTACTGAATCATCAGAGCTGAACAGGTGATGGAGAAACAGGTTTACCTTTTAGGTGACATGGATGAGTTGAAGGGAAGTTATGAGCTGTTTCTGAGAGACAAATAACACCAGGATGCTTTTCTATGTAGCTGACAGCTGGTAACTGTGCAGGGGCGGGTCTAGCAAAGTGTTGCCAGGGGGCAGGTAGGGCATTAACAGGGAAAGGGGGGCACAAGGAAATAGTTTTCTTTATTATTCTCATTTAAAATGTCTCGCTTTTAAAAAAATAATTATCTGAGTCTTACAACAAACGATTGATAGATTGATACATATATACCATCAGAACAGTGTACATCACTGTCACAACAGTGTTTGTTTTCATTCAAAGGCTTTATGATTTTTCCTATAATGGTGGGCCGGTCTCTAGTCAAAATGCCCGGGACGATTGTTTTGTCCCAGTCCAGCTCTGTATGCAGCTCATCTGCAGTCTGGTGTTACCCACATCTTCCTATTCAGAAGGCAGAATTTCCAAGTTCTGAGTACAATCAAAAGCACCACGACTGCAGTTTTTGTGTTGGATGTAAAAAGCAGGCTAGAATCATGGCGGCGGTCAACGACGGTCCAGGCGTGGGATTTCTCTCGTGGAAATGTGCACATTATTTTTTCCTTTCTATTGGTAGGTGGCACAGTGCACTTGTGGCAAGTAAGCAAGCTAGAAGACTGGCAATCTTGCTGGGTATCCAGTTACGGAAGCAACACCTTAACAAGAGAATTCTGAGTAAAACCAAAGTTACTTTCCCTAGTAACTAGTTACTCTGAAAGTAACGAGTAACTTGAAGTAACTGAGTTACTTTTTTAGAGAAGTAACTAGTAATGTAACTAAGTTACTAATTTAAAGTAACTTACCCAACACTGCTCACCATAGAGCAGATTCTGTCACGATGCAACTTGACAATGAATGAGTATGAACAATGCCTCCAGGACATAAACAAGAAAACAGCGCTGATTCTGAAACGTGACCCAAAGGACTGTTGGATCAACAATTACAACCCACACCTGCTTGAAGCCTGGAACTCTCATTTAGATGTCTCGTTAATATAGTATAGAATATCTCTGTAAATATATAACAAAGAAAGAATCTGGCCTTTCTGAATACCTAAAGACAGTTATTGACAACTCTGATAAGAACACGGTCAATGAATGTGATGAAATGAGAGCTGTGATGCAGGCTTACTCAAAAAATTGATTCAAGATGGCGCCGCGGATGGCAGCCTCGGTACTGCGCTCTCTCGCACTTTTCTTGTTTCTGTTTATTTTCTGCGCTTTTGGTCACTCAGACCACATCACTTTCTCCAGAGATGAACTTCTAAACATCAGGCAGTCGTCTCACTATAGTTCTTATCCATTTTTCACAAACCCGGAAAGTTTTTTGGAGATTTTAGTTGGAGGCGCAGCAGCTCTCTGTGGCTCCTGGAGGAGACGTAGACGGGGGACCCGCGCTGGTGCGCTGGTGAAACTACGTCGGCGAGGATTCCGCACGGCACTCCCCTCCATTCACCTCGCGAATCTCCGCTCTCTTCCAAACAAAGTCGACGAATTACTGCTCTTAAACCGGACTAACAAGGACTTTGCACGCTCTGCTGCCCTCTGCTTCACTGAAACCTGGCTCAGTGAGCGTGTCCCAGACGCTGTCTTAAATCTGCCGGGCTTCCAACTTCACCAGGCGGACCGCAAAACGGAGCTCTCAGGGAAAACAAAGGGTGGTGGAGTCTGCTTCTACATTAATGAAGGTTGGTGTACTGATGTCACAGTGTTACAGAAACACTGCAGCCCACACTTGGAAAGTCTTTTCATCAATTGTAAACCGTTTTATTCACCGCGGGAGTTTTCTTCCTTCATGCTGGTCGGAGTTTACATCCCTCCTCAGGCCAACGCGAACAACGCACTGTGCGAGCTGGCTGACGAGATCACCACCCTGGAGAGGAAATTCCCGGACTCCTTTACAATTATCCTTGGGGATTTCATCAGAGCAAACCTAAACCACGAACTCCCTAAATACAGACAGCATATAGACTGCCCCACCAGGGACAAGATCATACTGGATCACTGTTACACCACTGTAAAAGATGCCTATCGCTCTGTGCCCCGGGCAGCTTTGGGACATTCTGATCACTGCATGGTCCATCTTATTCCAGTTTATAGGCAAAAACTCAAACGTGCCAAGCCTGTAGTCAAAACTGTGAAGAAGTGGACTAACGCAGCAAAGCAGGAACTGCAGGACTGTTTTGACTGCATTGATTGGACCTGGATGAGCTCACGGACACTGTGACATCATACATCAGTTTTTGTGAAGACGTGTGTGTGCCAACAAAGACCTTTTGCACATACAACAACAATAAACCATGGTTCACTCCTAAACTCCAACATCTTCGTAAGGCCAAGGAGGACGCCTACAGAAGTGCCCAGTCAACACACATATGTGGGGCCCAAATAGGGAGCAGCAGGGCTAATATTTGGGGCCCACTTGGGAAACCCAACTGGGGCCCAGCTAATTTTGTCCTCAGTTTCCATGGTGGCCCCAAATGTGTTTGCCCACATAGGTTAATGACGGGCCCTGGATGGGCCCCAAATCAGGCCCAGCCAAAAAACAAGTGTGGGACCCAGATGGGTAGGAGTGGGTCTGATAGTTGGGGCCCATTTGGGTTACCCACCTGGGACCCAGCTACTTTTGTCCGCAGTTTTCATGGTGGCCCCAAGTGTGTTTGCCCAGATGGGTTAATGACGGGCCCTGGATGGGCCCCAAATCAGGCCCAGCCAAAAAACAAGTGTGGGACCCAGATGGGTAGGAGTGGGTCTGATAGTTGGGGCCCATTTGGGTTACCCACCTGGGACCCAGCTACTTTTGTCCGCAGTTTCCATGGTGGCCCCAAGTGTGCTTGCCCAGATGGGATTTTGGATAATACAGTAAGCTAAAATTTAAATCACCTGTACAACAAAGTCAGTTATTCTTTTTTATTTTACAATACTGATTAATATACTATACAAATAATTTTTTTGTTTAGAGAACAAGTTGACAAAAAAGGTCCCTAGTATACACAAAACAATAGCAAATCAATGTTATACAGTTTAAAAGAAAACAAAATGCACTGAAACACAGCTTCTCACTCATTTACTGATCCATTGGTCTTGGAAAAAAAGTGCATTTTTTCACAAATAACATCAGATTTGAAATACTACTGGAGTTGTTTTGAAGGTGGGGCTGATCAGGTTGTTTGACCTCCTACGTCTTCAAGTATGCTGCAAACCAGAGAGAACATGTACAAACATGCTGGTATTGGTGGCTTGTACAAGTTGTCTTGGAACTGTTTGTGAAGGAGTTGAGGGTGGTGGTAGCCGAACAAATGGATGAGTGATGTTCTGGTGGGGAGTTTCACTTGAATGTCTATTCTCCATTGCTGATGGTGATGAGTTCTCTGGCTGTTCCGCAGCGTTGTCCCAATCCTCATCTGAGCTTGACTGGATCACTGGCCTTAAAATGAATTTTAAAAAAATATTAAAAAACGCCACAAACAATTTAGTTGGTTAGTCCTACAAACTAAAAAAAAATAATTAATGTATAGTCCGGCATCAAAAGGAGTCTAAAACTGATTTTTAAAAGTCAAAAAGTTACAAAGTGCTATTTTAAGATCATATCTAAATCTGGTGAGCAGCAATGGGCTACTAATGATGCTGTCTGTTTGTTTTTGTTTTTCTTATAATCACCACAATAAATTGTTGCTTTTAAGGCGTTTTTAAGAAACATAATTACCTCCTTTTCCGCTTCCCTTTTCCCAATCTGCTTCCAGAATCCGACTCAGTCTGCAGATCAGAGGTTGCTTCAGACCTCCGCAGTTTCACCCTGGCATTTTCGTATTTTTCTGTAAATTTTTGACATACATCAACAAAATGTTGTTAGTGAAATTACAGGGAAATCTTTTGTTCTGTCTTTAATGACAGAATATTTGGTAGCAATAAACAAAAATGCTTCTTACCAGCTTTCCCCAAGATGCGAACTCTGTACTGTGACCAGTTTGCATCTGGAGTAACTCCATCCTTTACAGCCTTATTGATATTGACTCTCCCTGGTGGCCAGAAACAAGAATCTTCCGCTGGTCCTGTAAACCACTTGCAAGGAATTATGGATACACCTCCACCATCCAGAAAATCAACAACTGCAAATGGTAGCATGCTGGGGAGAAAGCAAAAAGAAGCCAACTAGTACAGCAGTGGCAATGCCACATATCCAGACTTCAGTGGCAAAAGCACAATTTTCTGTTTTAATTCATCAAGTAATACAAGATGCATTTGTTTAGACAGATTTGAAACAAAGTAAATTCCAAGGCATGTTGAGTCCAATGGATAGCTGAAAAAGGCATTACAGTTTTCAAAGACCTGACACAGTGCTTTGACAACTTGGCAATCCTGTAAAATGTTTGCCACAATAAGAATTTTCCCCCCTACATTGAAACAGTTATCTCCCATGGAGCAAGAAACATATGTCTGTCCATCAGTGTATTTTCTGTACTGCTTAAAAGTTCCAAGATCACTTGTTATTGGTCCAGAGTTATGAGGCTGTTTAAGAGGAGAGGGAACAGACATCCTCTCTTTTCTTTTCTTCTGAATACTTTGCATCTCATAGACGCGCTTGACAATTTGTTCCACAGGTTTATGATCATAGTAAAAGGAGTTGGCACTGTGGCCCTAACAAGACCGATCAGTTCTGCTTAAATCCGGTTGTTCAGTCTGACGTCACTGGCCGTGTCTGGGCCTAAACTCTGCTGGAGGTCCATATATCAAATGATCACTGTGGCATTACTGAGAGTTAAAACACTGTCTAAAGTCTTTCATCTTTAATAAAATGATCAGTGTTCTTCTCTACCAGGTGTAACAATTGAGTTTAACATCCAGGCATCCATGAAAACGGAATTTATGACATTTAACAGAGTTAGAAGTTAGCAGGAAGTTAGCTCGCTAGCTTCCATCTAAATACAATATCATGTCCTGACTGCAGGGGTTTAGAAACAAATTCAAACGTACAGCTCTGCTGTCACTTCCAACATAAATGAAGACAGAAAACTAAACAGCAGTGACGTTTGTAGGGTTACTGAAGTTTGGCTAGCTGGTATATAACGATGTGCTACGTGACCGCTAGCGACACAGCTATGTTAGCATAATATAAACAAGCTAACTTTTTTTCCACTCGATAAAAGTTAACATGAGTGTTCTCAGTGGTCAGGAAAAAATGTAATCGCATGGCAGGATGCTGTAAACGGACCAAACTTCAACCAGGAGAACAACTGAGATAATCCATCCACAATACGAGGTTAGTTATTCATATACTGCTGCATGGGCTGTGCTGTAGTTACATCGTAAGGTTTTAAAAACTGAGCTTAAATAAATGATTAGCGGTAATAAAAGCCGAGGGAGGTCAACGGTGATCACTGAATGTTTTTAGGAGCTTTTTGAGATTAAATAGAAGAAAATACAAAGCATTAAACATGTTAACAACACAAAAGCCATATTAAACGCAGACTACTTTAGGCCCGGAAGTAGGATTCGTCGCGTCATCAATGAACAACCGGATAATCAGTTTCCCTCATGTACAGAGCTTGCACAACAGTAAGAGGCAGATTCTAGAGTCAGTACACTATTTCTGATTAAGTTCTCACTAAAACAACTACACATATAAAGTTGCATACTAAATTGTGTATTAAAAAAAACCCCAAACAAATCAAGATCACCTATGTTTTATTTGCTTTTTCTGGAAAAATGAGAACAATGGCAAGAAAAATGATGATATCTTCTACAGAAATAGAGTGCTCACTGATCTGCCTCTCTGACTGCTGTGCATGCTACTGACACAGGGGCAAAAGCTGGGGACTAGTTGCTCATGGCCATGGCCTACCCTCTTCACTTAGCCGTGAGGAATGAAGCTAATAAAGACAACACCAAAGCAATTTTGGTTGCTCTGATAGTGAAAATACCCTCCCATATTCCTCTTAAAAAATTAGAACTTCGTTAAATTGGTCTAATACAGTCCTTTATTAATACTAATCATAGAGAGAAACCAAGATAATGTTTAAGTACAACTTGATGTTAAGTATACGCAGTAATTAATTTTGGTGCTAGTTAAGCAGTATACAGGACACCAGACGATGCTTTCAAACTGTGAAAATTGGCTAAATCCAACATTACGTAAAAATTTCAACTGCCTTGCTTGAGTGCTAGCAAAAAGTTCGCCAGCAGTTGTGCCATACTTTACTTTGCAGCATCATAACTTTGTAAACATTTCATTTATACTTAGGGATTCAAATTATGTCCAAAAGTTCTTACCTTTATTGCAGAAAATAAGTCCGTAGCTCAAAGATGCACTTAATCCAAAAATTGCCAGCTTAACGGTCAGCTTTGTCCAAAGGCGCGAAATGAAGAATGTTCCCGAATGGAGGGGGTGGGGACGGGTTTGAGAAAACCTCGTGATATTTCATGAAATAACGCGAGATTTCGAAAATCACTCCTACATGGAGTGAAATTTTTTCCCACTCAAATGTAAAACCATTTATTTATTTTATTAAGCGTCTTACAATTTGAAGTCACATCTGTTCTTTGTGTTTCACTTATATTAATATATTTTACATGTATATTTGTTATTAATTAAATATACATATGCTGCCTCTGGCATAATTTATTATCAGTTATTTCATCTTAATTCATGTTTATACTTACACATGACTAATAATTATACTTAACTAAGGTCGTTAAACTCAGTTGCTTGTTCATGCAACTTCCCATATATTACCCATATGGTGCCCATAGAACATACCCCATCTGGGCTGGCTCAGGTGGGTCCTACATGGCTAACCTAGGTGGGTCCCAGATTGGATGCCCATTGTAAGCCCATCCCCACTTGGAACCCCCATAGCCCATGTGGGGCCCACATACTGGTGTTTACTGGGTGGTGACAGGGCCCTGGACAAACAAGCCAGGAACACACTGACCAAGGAGATCACAGCAGCTAAAAGGATCTACTCCCAGAAGCTGGAAGAACGGCTCTCAGCCAACGACCCTGCGTCAGTGTGGAGGGGCCTGCAGGAAATCACCAGCTACAGACGCCCCCCACCCACTGTTGAAGCAAACAAAGACCTGGCCAACGAGCTAAATACATTCTACT
>NW_020327741.1:0-20021 GCF_001858045.2 Oreochromis niloticus | reverse complement strand
TGCAGACATAGTATGTTTTTTGCACAATACTACGACTTTGCTCAAATACTATGAAATTGCAGTAATACTATGAGTTTGAAGGAATACTATGATGTGGTAGAAATACTATGCCTTAGTAGTAATACTATAACATAACAGTTATACTGATTTTGCAGACACAGTATGTTTTTGCACAAATACTACGATTTTGCTCAATACTATGAAACTACAGTAACACTATCATGTTGAAGGAATACTATGATGTGGTAGAAATACTATGCCTTAGTAGTAATACTATAACATAAAGATATACTGTGATTTTGCAGACATAGTATGTTTTGCACAAATACTACGATTTTGCTCAAATACTATGAAACTAGTAATACTATCATGTTGAAGGAATACTATGATGTGGTAGAATACTATGCCTTAGTAGTAATACTATAATAAAGATATACTGTGAGTCTGCAGACATAGTATGTTTTTGCACAAATATACGACTTTGCTCAAATACTATGAAATTGCAGTAATACTATGATTTTGAAGGAATACTATGATGTGGTAGAAATACTATGCTTAGTAGTAATACTATAACATAAAAGATATACTGTGATTTTGCAGACATAGTATGTTTTGGCACAATACTACGATTTTGCTCAAATACTATGAAACTGCAGTAATACTATCATGTTGAAGGAATACTATGATGTGGTAGAAATACTATGCCTTAGTAGTAATACTATAATATAACAGATATACTGTGATTCTGCAGACATAGTATGTTTTTGCACAAATACTACGACTTTGCTCAAATACTATGAAATTGCAGTAACACTATCATGTTGAAGGAATACTATGATTTGGTAGAAATACTATGCCTTAGTAGTAATACTATAATATAACAGATATACTGTGATTTTGCAGACATAGTATGTTTTTGCACAAATACTACAATTTTGCTCAAATACTATGAAATTGCAGTAATACTATGATTTTGAAGGAATACTATGATGTGGTAGAAATACTATGCCTTAGTAGTAATACTATAACATAACAGATATACTGTGATTCTGCAGACATAGTATGTTTTAGCACAAATACTGCGACTTCTGCCATGGAGTGTTAACAAGAATCTGAGGTCCATATTAGAAAAGCTCAGAAAATCATAAAACTTTGCAGAATTGTAATAAATTAGCAATATAAATTACAGGTCTGTGTATAAATTTGTAGTGAAAAAAAAAAAGTTGAACAAAGTGGGATTTAACCCACGACCTTTGACCTGCAGACCCGCGTCATTACCAATTACGCCACCTGGAACGGGGGCTGGCGGCTGGAAAAAAAGATTGATGAGCAGTCAGAAATAGATGGCGGTGAGGGGCTTAAATGCCGTTTTTTGTAGTTACAAAACGTCGTGCAACTCAAAAACTAGGTGGGATAGAAGCACAAGTCTTGTACTGGGCAAATCAGCTGACTTTGGTGAACTTTGACTGCGATTTTCATTGCTCTTTGTATCTCCGTCGTGGAGATATGACGAGAGAAGAAATTTTCATTTTCAGAGTTTGAAAACTGAGAGGAGGACAGATTTCCAACCCTCAAACAGACATAATTTATGGCTCAACAGTAAGATGACAGTAAAAACTGCTCACACCGTGAGTGTCAGCAGTGCCCGAAGATAAATTGGCAGCATGCAGATGAATCTTACAAAGAAGCTCTGAGTGAGATGTTGAGCTTGTATTTCTACCCCAAGCTGGTAGGGTGTGCTCTTTATTAAACACTTGCTTGTGCCACAATGTGCTTCAAGGGTCAATAAAAGCATAACAGAACTCACTTATGGTACTGCATTCTTCCTATAAAACAATAACTGTCAGTGACTTTGTACCGTAGTATAAACACAGCATTCAAGACAACAGTTAAAAGTAACGTAACCATAAACAATGAAACAAGAACATCTAAACAGCAGCACATGTCCCAAGGCATGATGGGAGAGAACTAGCTGTTCCACCAACACGCCACATTATTTACGAATTATGATTTGGCAGAAACACTGGGACTTGGTATAAGTAGTATGATTTACATGAAATACTTTGACTTAGCAGAAATTCTATAATCTAGCAAAAACCACTTCAGCATAGCAGAAATTCTATGATTGAGCAGAATTACTAGGATTTAGCACAAACACTATGATTTGGCTCAAAAACCTTTATTTTGCAGTTATATTGTGATTTGGCAGAAATACTGTGCTTTGGAACAAATACCAAGATTTGGCAGAAATACTATGAGCAGTAATAATATGACATAGCAGAAATACTGTTATTTTGTGGAAATACTATGCTTTGGCACAAATACCATGATTTGGCCAAAATACTATGATTTAGCAGAAATACTATGATTGAGCAGAAGTACTAAGATGTAGTAGAAGTACTTTGATTCAACAGAAATACTATTATGGAGGAGTAATACTTTAACATGGGAGAAATATTGATACAGATACACAAACATACACATACACAGAGCCTAAAGGGAACAGTGGCTGTTAAGAGTCTGGGCTTGGTATATCTAGGTCAGTTAAATTGGCTGCACCTGCTGTAATCAGCCCTTACACACACAGACACAGAGAGAGGTATAAGTTTTCTGCAGTGTATTTCTCACATTCAGGATTCCCCTCGAACAAATGGCCATAATTTCCTAACCGTAGGGGCTAGAACGCTCATTCTGACACCGTTTTGTTCAGAAGAGATGGGGGAATCTGCAGGTCTTCATAAATCAGAGATAAAATATAAATTATTAAAGATATATGACTTGCAATACACTGTAACTGAGCAGAGGCAAAGCAAAACTGCCTTGACTTGCCCTCAAACAATGTTTTGTAACTCTAAATCTATATGGAGCATCAAAATCATTCTTTCACCGTAAGAGACAGCAGGCTTTGGTGAACAGTCATGGGAATTTTCAGGTCTCTGTGGAAATCCATCAAAAAGATATGATGAGAGAAAAAAGTGCCTCATTTCCAGAGTTTGAAATCTGAAGAAATCTGAGCGAGGGACAAATTTCCTATCCTCAAACAAGTGTAATTCATGGCCAAACGGTAATAGGTGAGGAAAAAATTATTGAACTGTGAGCATCAGGGATGTCTGAAGATATATTGGCACAAGCCTCATGTCTCAACTCTGTTTTGTTAAGGAGATATGACGATTTGAAAATGCCTCTCATTAGAGAATTCCAGCGGTGATTTTGAACAAACTCTCCATTGACTTTGTATGGAGACTTTTCCGACCTTGTGTTGGTCTGAGGAGATTTGCCAAAATTCTATAAATCCCACAACAATGATAGTGACATTTTCTGAAAGCCAGCAAAAATACCTACGTTTTGATGTATAATTTGTGGGAGTTGAGTGGAAATTGAACGAGTAGCAAGAAGTTGTTCAGATATGAAGAGAAAATTCAGAATGGACGAGTGTACACTCTGAGTTAATTGCATAGCAACCATAACAACGCATGTATTTTCTGAAAAATCACAATTTTGCAACTGAAAACTTAAAAAGGTATAAGATTAAAACGGTAGAAGATCTGAAAAAGCTGAATCAGACAGGAATAGCCCAATAATCTGAGAACATTTTAAAGTTTGAATGGAGTTTCTAGGTGAAAGTATGACAAAGTAGTTAAGTTTCAAAGACAAGCAAGTTTTAGCAGAATTGTGGAAGTTTCCCATTCATTTCAATGGGACAAATTAAAGGAAAAAAGTGTAATATTTTAAAAAGTATAACAGTAATAAACACCAAAAGTCATTGCCGGAAAGAGCAGAAAGAGCAGAACAGTATAGAGTTTGAACTGAGAAAATCGGCTGAAAACTGTGGAAGTAGTTAAGTGCCAAAAAGTGTACGGAAGCAACTAGAAGAATAACTAGAAAAATTTGCATTTCCTGCGAAAATGCAGTGTGGATGCTGTAATGCTGAAGCTGTCTGCCGAAACTAGCAGAAAAAGCTGAAAAGTTGCAGAATTTGTAAAAGCTTTGCAGAAGCAAAGGAACTTTGCTAAAATGTAGTAACTTAGCAGAACTGCAATATCTTAGAGGAAACATAATACTTGGCAGAAATACAATAGCATAGCAGAACTTAGCAGAAATATTGTAACTTACCAGAAACACGATAACTTCTCAAAAATACAAGAATTTAGGAGAAATAGTATAAGATAACAGAAAGAATATATTTAGGCAAACATTCTTAAACATTACAGAAATACTATGATTTAGAAAAACAGTACAACATAGCAGAAATGCTGCGATTTACCAGAGACACTGTAATTTACTATTAATATTGAAATTTTTTTTAAAAATACTATGTTTTAGCACAAATACTGTAATTTGACAGAAATACTATCATTCGGCAGAAATACTATGTTTCAGCAGAAATACTCTGGTTTAGCACAAATATTATAACATAGCAGTAATACAATTATATAGCAGAAATGCTATATTTAGAAAGAAAAATATAATATAGTAGAAATACTATGATTTAGCAGAAATACTGTAATCAGCACATATACTGTAACATGACAGAAATTCCTCCACTTAGTAGTAATACTATAACATAAAACAAATGTTATGATTTGGCACAAAAACCATAATTTGGCAAAATACTATGATTTAGCAGAAATACTATGATTGAGCAGAAGTACTAAGATGTAGTAAAAGTACTTTGATTTAACAGAAATACAATTATGGAGGAGTAATACTTTAAAATGGGAGAAATATTGATACACACACACATACACAGAGCCTAAAGGGAAGAGTATTTGTGCCATGGAGTGTTAACAAGAATCTGAGGTCCATATTAGAAAAGCTGCTAAAATCATAAAAGTTTTCAGAATTGTAATAAATGATGAATATAAATTAGTGGTCTGTGATAGTGTATTAATTTGTAAGGAAAAAAAACATGTTGCCCAAGGTGTAATTGAACCCACGATCTTTGGGTTGCAGACCTGTGTCATTACCAACTGTGCCACTGGGAAAGAGAGCGAGGGCCTGGAAAACAGGGTGATGAGCAGTCAGAATTAGATCACGGTGAGAGGTGAAAAACGCCGTTTTTTGCAGTTACAAAACGTCGTGTAACTCAAAAACTAGGTGGACTAGAAGCATAATTCTTGTACTGGGTGAATCAGCGGACTTTGGTGTACTTTGACTGTGATTTGCATTGCTCTTTGTACATCTGTCGCTGAGATATGACGAGAGAAGAAAGGGCAGACCCCAGATATGATTGACTGGCTGGGAAGCCGTGCAGGCCCTGATATGTATTTGTGTGTATCAGTCCTCACAGAGGATTAGCTGCCTGGGGACCTGGCAGAAATATATAGAAATAGTATGATTAAGCATAAATACTACAGTTTTTAGAAAAACTATATTAAGCACAAATCCTATAAAAAGCAGAAATGCTATATTAAGCAATATAAATATCCTCTAAAAATCCTATAAAAAGCAGTAAAACTGTACTATGATTTGGTAGAAAAACCCTAATTAATCAAAAATACTAAATTTGGCAGAAATACCAGAAACACTATATTTAGCACAAATCTTATGAAATAGCAGAAAGAGTATGATTTAGCAGAAATGCTGTATTTAGCACAAATCTCATAAAATAGCAGACATAGTATGACTTTGCAGAAATGCTGTATTTAGCACAAATACTGAAAAGCAAAATGGACATGCTATGACTCAACACAGTAGTAATAACTTAAATAGAAAAATTGGAAAAGCAAAATGGACAGCTGAAAAAATGCTGAACATGCTAAGGGTCCCTCAAATGTAATTGTTAAATGAAAAATATCAGAAAAAAGAGTATAACAGTGACACAATCACAAATATGGACACATATGGAAACACACATGCACAGAGAGACACACACAGGACCAAATTCAGTCAACCAGTCTAAATATATTGAATTTAAATCATATAATAAGATGCTCCCATAAAAACTCTCTCTCGCCCTCCCTTTCTCTCTCTCTCTGTCACACACACACACACACACACACACACACACACACACACACACACACGGAGAGAAAATCAAGTTTCTAGGTCAGTCAAGCAGCCTGGGAGCTGCTAAATTTGAATCCACCAATCAGAGAGGCTGTGTACTTTTTCCCGCCAAAACAGGTGCACCTGTTTTTACACACATGCAGCACAGAGAAAGGATTTGTGCTGTCTATTTTTCATAGTCAGGATTCCCCTCAAACAAATGGCTATAATTTCCTAACCGTAGGGGCTAGAACGGTCATTCTTACACCGTTTTGTTCAGAAGAGATGGGGGAATCTTAAAGTGTTGACAATTTATCATTAAAATATGAATTATTGAAGATATTTGACTTGTAGTGTACCATAACTGAGTAGAGGCGAAGCAAAAACTGCCTTGACTTGCCCTCAAACAACGCGTTCTAACTCTAAATCTATTTGGAGTATCGATATAATTCTTTCACCGTAAGAGACAGCAGGCTTTGGTGAACAGTCATGGAAATTTTCAGGTCTTTGTGGAAATCTATCAAAAAGATATGACGAGAAAAGAAAGGGCAGACCCCAGATATGATTGACTGGCTGGGAAGCCGTGCAGGCCCTGATATGTATTTGTATGTATCAGTCCTCACAGAGGATTAGCTGCCTGGGGACCTGGCAGAAATATATACAAATAGTATGATTAAGCATAAATACTACATTTTTTAGAAAAACTATATTAAGCACAAATCCTATAAAAAGCAGAAATACTATATTAAGCAATATAAATATCCTCGAAAAATCCTATAAAAAGCAGTAAAACTGTACTATGATTTGGTAGAAAAACCCTAATTAATCAAAAATACTAAATTTGGCAGAAATAGCAGAAACACTATATTTAGCACAAATCTTATGAAATAGCAGAAAGAGTATTATTTTGCAGAAATGCTGTATTTAGCACAAATTCTGAAAAGCAGCAGAAATGCTATAACTCAACACAATAGTAATAACTTAAATAGAAAAATTGGAAAAGCAAAGTGGACAGCTGAAAGAATCCTGAACATGCTAAGGGTCCCTCAAATGTAATTGTTAAATGAAAAAAATCAGCAAAAAAAAGTATAACAGTGACACAATCACAAATATGGACACATATGGAAACACACATGCACAGAGTGACACACACAGGATCAAATTCAGTCAACCAGTCTAAATATATTGAATTTAAATCATATAATAAGATGCTCCCATAAAAACTCTCTCTCGCCCTCCCTTTCTCTCTCTCTCTGTCACACACACACACACACACACACACACACACTCTCACACACACACATAGGGAGAGACAAGCAAGTTTCTAGGTCAATCAAACAGCCTGGGAGCTGCTAAATTTGAATCCACCAATCAGAGAGGCTGTGTACTTTTTCCCGCCAAAACAGGTGCAGCCGTTTTTACACACTCAGCACAGAGAGAGACAGGATTTCTGCAGTGTATTTCTCATAGTGAGGATTCCTCTCAAACAAATGGCCATAATTTCCTAACCGTAGGGGCTAGAACGGTCATTCTTACACCGTTTTGTTCAGAAGAGATGGGGGAATCTTAAAGTGTTAACAATTTATCATTAAAATATGAATTATTAAAGATATTTGACTTGTAATGCACCATAACTGAGTAGAGGCGAAGCAAAAACTGCCTTGACCTGCCCTCAAACAACGCTTTCTAACTCTAAATCTATTTGGAGTTTCGATATCATTCTTTCACCGTAAGAGACAGCAGGCTTTGGTGAACAGTCATGGAAATTTTCAGGTCTTTGTGGAAATCTATCAAAAAGATATGACGAGAGAAAAAAGTGGTTCATTTCCAGAGTTTGAAAGCTGAAGAAATCTGAGCGAAGGACGAATTTCCTACCCTCAAACAAGTCTAACTCATTTCAGAACGGTAATAGGTGAGAAAAAAATTCTTGAATTGTGAGTGTCAGGAGTGTCTGAAGATATACGGGGACAAGCCTCATGTCGTAACTTCGCTTCGTTAAGGAGATATGACGATTCGAATATGCCTCTCATTAGAGAAATCAAGCGATGATTTTGAACAAACTCTCCATTGACTTTCTATGGAGAGTTTTCTGACTTTGTGTTGGTCTGAGGAGATTTGCCAAAATTCTATAAATCTCACAACAATGATGGTGACATTTTCTGAAAGCCAGCAAAAATACCTACGTTTTGATGTATAATTTGTGTGGGTTGAGTGAAAATTGATCAAGTAGCAAGAAGTTGTTCGGACATGAAGAGAAAATTGCCAAAGGTACAGTGGCTCACTTAGAACCAACTGCATAGCAACCATAACAACGCATGTATTTTGTGAAAAATCACAAAAATGAAACTCAAAACTTAAAGAGGGACAATATGAAAATGGTAACAGATATGAAAAAGCTGAATCATTTATGAATAGCCCAATAATTTGTGAACATTTTAAAGTTTGAATGGTTGTTCTAGGTGAAAGTATGACAAAGTAGTTAAGTTTCAAAAACAAGCAAGTTTTAGTAGAATTTTGGAAGTTTTCCATTCATTTCAATGGGACAAAAAATTGCATAAAAAGCTTAATATTTTAAAAAGTATAACAGCAGAAAATACCAAAAGTCATAGCAGGAATTAGCAGAAATAGTAGAATAGTTTAAAATTTGAACGGTGAAAATCGGCTGAAAATTGTGGAAGTAGTTAAGTGCCGAAAAACGTACAAAAAGTGGCAACTGGAATAATAATAAAGTAGGATAATAAAGAATAAAGAGAAACAGGAACTCAATAGTGTGGATGCTTAAAGCATCCACACAATAAAGAACTAGAAAAATTTGCATTTCCTGCGAAAATGCTGTGTGGATGCCTTAACGCTGAAGCTGTCTGCTGAAAAGCTGAAAAAGATGAAAAGTTGCAAAAAGTTGTATGGTGGTGAAAAAAAAACATGTTGCCCTGAGCAGGATTTGAACCTGGCCCTCCTGGTCTCAAGGCAGCTACTCATCTCACTGAGCTAAACTCATTCTCTCAAAAAAGAGGAGGAGAGACCGACAATTCTGCTAAAATGAGCAGAAGCTGCTGAGAATTGTGCTGATAAGGGGTGAAAAGGCTGAAAATTTTGCAGAAAAGAGGTAAATCAGCAGAATTTCTGCAGAAAAGAGGCAGAACAAAAGAACAAAAGAGAAAAATGAAAACAGGTTTTGCCATGACCGGGATTTGAACCTGGCCCTTCTCGTCTCAAGGCAGCTGCTCATCTCACTGAACCAAACTCTTTCTCTCAAAAACAAGAGATGGAGAAACTGACAATTTTGCTAAATGAGCAGAAGCTGCTGAGAAGAAGTGAAAAGGCTGAAAATTTTGCAGAAAAGAGGTGAATCAGCAGAATTTCTGCAGAAAAGAGGTAAAGAAGCAATAAGTTGCGCTGAAAAGAGATGAATCAGCAGAATTTCTGCTCAAAGGCAGCTATTCATTTCCCTGAGCCAAAGTCATTCTTACAAAGAAGAGGTGGAGAGACGGACAATTCTGCTGAAATGAGCAGAAGCTGCTGACAATTGTGCTGATAAGTGGTGAAAAGGCTGAAAATTTTGCAGAAAAGAGGTGAATCAGCAGAATTTCTGCATAAAAGAGGCAAAGAAGCAGAAACTTGCGCTGAAAAGAGATGAATCAGCAGAGTTTCTGCTCAAAAGAGTTGTCTTTTTTCTGAATACAGCCAAAAAGCTGGAATTTGTGCTGAAAAGGGGTGAAAAAAATGAAAATTTTGCCTACAGGGGTGAAGAAGCTAAAGTATACCAAATCAAAGTATTTGTGCTAAAACATAGTGTTTCTGCCATATTGTGGTACTACTACATTACAACATGAATACGGATTAAAGATGAAAGAAACTGGCAACAAATTCCTCCACTACAAACCAGTCTGATACCACTTCTTTGCAGTGTTCACGTTTACTAAGGCACTACCCAAAAGGCGCCACAAGAGGGCACTCCAACACAAGAGATGACCTATGTACACTGATGCACTTAGTAACAGTCAGCCTCCTTGAATTGGCAGAAATACTGTGATTTAGTAGTAATACTATAACATAACAGATATACTGCCAGGCTCAAAGCAGCTACTCATCTCACTGACCCAAACACATTCTCACAGAGAAGAGGTGGACAGACTGACAATTCTGCTGAAATTAGCAGAAGCTGCTGAGAATTGTGCTGATAAGAGGTGAAAGGGCTGAAAATTTTGCAGAAAAGAGGTGAATCAGCAGAATTTCTGCAGAAAAGAGGCAAAGGAGCAGAAACTTGCGCTGAAAAGAGATGAATCAGCAGAGTTTCTGCAGAAAAGAGGCAGAACAAAAGAACAAAAGAGAAAACTGAAAACAGGTTTTGCCATGACCAGGATTTGAACCTGGCCCTTCTCGTCTCAAGGTAGCTGCTCATCTCACTGAACCAAACTCTTTCTCTCAAAAACAGGAGATGGAGAATCTGACAATTTTGCTAAATGAGCAGAAGCTGCTGAGAATTGTGCTGAGAAGAAGTGAAAAGGCTGAAAATTTTGCAGAAAAGAGGTGAATCAGCAGAATTTCTGCAGAAAAGAGGTAAAGAAGCAATAAGTTGCACTGAAAAGAGATGAATCAGCAGAATTTCTGCTCAAAGGTGGCTATTCATTTCCCTGAGCCAAAGTCATTCTTACAAAGAAGAGGTGGAGAGATGGACAATTCTGCTGAAATGAGCAGAAGCTGCTGACAATTGTGCTGATAAGAGGTGAAAAGGCTGAAAATTTTGCAGAAAAGAGGTGAATCAGCAGAATTTCTGCAGAAAAGAGGCAAAGAAGCAGAAACTTGCGCTGAAAAGAGATGAATCAGCAGAGTTTCTGCTCAAAAGAGTTGTCTTTTTTCTGAATACAGCCAAAAAAGCTGGAATTTGTGCTGAAAAGGGGTGAAAAAAATGAAAATTTTGCTGAAAAGGGGTGAAGAAGATGAAGAAGCTAAAGTATACTAAATCAAAGTATTTGTGCCAAAACATAGTGTTTCTGCCATATTGTGGTACTACTACATTACAACATGAATACGGATTAAAGATGAAAGAAACTGGCAACAAATTCCTCCACTACAAACCAGTCTGATACCACTTCTTTGCAGTGTTCATGTTTACTAAGGCACTACCCAAAAGGCGCCACAAGAGGGCACTCCAACACAAGAGATGAGGTGAATGAGCAGAATTTCTGCTGAAAAGAGGCAGAAGGTTCTGTATGTAGAAAAAAAAACACTGTTGAACCATGTGTGAAATAAATAAAGAAATGAAATGAAAGAACAACCTGGTTCTGCTCATTTTCACCAATCAGAGGTACTGCAAAAAGTTGTATGGTGGTGAAAACAAAATGTTGCCCTGAGCAGGATTCGAACCTGGCCCTACCAGGCTCAAAGCAGCTACTCATCTCACTGACCCAAACACATTCTCACAGAGAAGAGGTGGACAGACTGACAATTCTGCTGAAATGAGCAGAAGCTGCTGAGAATTGTGCTGATAAGAGGTGAAAAGGCTGAAAATTTTGCAGAAAAGAGGTGAATCAGAAGAATTTCTGCAGAAAAAAGGCAAAGGAGCAGAAACGTGCGCTGAAAAGAGATGAATCAGCAGAGTTTCTGCTGAAAAGAGTTTTTTTTTTTGAAAACAGCTCAAAAAAATGGAATTTGTGCTGAAAAGGGGTGAAAAAAATGAAAATTTTGCTGAAAAGGGGTGAAGAAGCTAAAGTATACTAAATCAAAGTATTTGTGCCAAAACATAGTGTTTCTGCCATATTGTGGTATTTGTGCCACAAAAGTTACTACATTACAACATGAATACGGATTAAAGATGAAAGAAACTGGCAACAAATTCCTCCACTACAAACCAGTCTGATACCACTTCTTTGCAGTGTTCACGTTTACTAAGGCACTACCCAAAAGGCGCCACAAGAGGGCACTCCAACACAAGAGATGAGGTGAATGAGCAGAATTTCTGCTGAAAAGAGGCAGAAGGTTCTGTATGTAGAAAAAGAAACACTGTTGAACCATGTGTGAAATAAATAAAGAAATGAAATGAAAGAACAACCTGGTTCTGCTCAAATTCACCAATCAGAGGTACTGCCTCAGTCTGCTTCATCAGGCTGTGTACTTGTTTCTGCCATGGAGCGTTAACAAGAATCTGAGGTCCATATTAGAAAAGCTGCTAAAATCATCAAACTTTGCAGAATTGTAATAAAATAGCAATATAAATTACAAGTCTGTGATAGTGTATAAATTTGTAGTGAAAAAAAAAAACGTGGACCAAGGTGGGATTGAACCCACGACCTTTGAGCTGCAGAGCCGTGTCATTACTAATTGCGCCACCTGGAAAGGGGGCGGCGGTCTGAAAGACAGATACTTGGGCAGTCAGAAAATAGATCGCGGTGAGAGGCGAAAAACGCCGTTTTTTGGAGTTACAAAACGTCGTGTAACTCAAAAACTAGGAGGGCTAGCAGCATAATTCTTGTACTGGGTGAATCAGCGGACTTTGGTGTACTTTCACTGCGATTTTGATAGCTCTTTGTGCCTCCATCGCGGAGATTTGACGAGAGAAGAAACGGCTTCATTTCCAGAGTTTGAAGACTGAGAGAAGGACAGATTTCCACCCCTCAAACAAACGTAATTCATTGCTCAACGGTAAGATAATTGTAAAAACTGCTTCCACTGTGAGTGTCAGCAGTGTCTGAAGATATATTGGCACAAGCCTCATGTCCTAACTTTGCTTTATTAAAGAGATATGGCGATTTGAAAATGCCTCCCGTTTCAGAATTTCAGCTCTGAATTTCAAAACCTCCCCATAGACTTTGAATGGGGAGTATTGAGACCTTGTGTCACTCCGAGGCAAATTGCGAAAAAACGGTAAATCTCACAATAAAGATAGTGACATTGTCTGAAAGCCAGCAAAAATACCTACGTTTTGATGTATAATTTGTGGGGGTTGAGTGGAAATTGAGTGAGTAGCAAGAAGTTGTTTAGACATGAAGAGAAAATTCAGAACGGACCAGCACTCACTCTGACTTAATTGCATAGCAACCATAGCAACGCATGTATTTTCTGAAAAATCACAATTTTGCAACTGAAAACTTAAAGAGAGATAAGATTAAAACGGTAGAAGATCTGAAAAAGCTGAATCAGACAGGAATAGCCCAATAATCTGAGAACATTTTAAAGTTTGAATGGAGTTTCTAGGTGAAAGTATGACAAAGTAGTTAAGTTTCAAAGACAAGCAAGTTTTAGCAGAATTGTGGAAGTTTCCCATTCATTTCAATGGGACAAATTAAAGGAAAAAAGTGTAATATTTTAAAAAGTATAACAGTAATAAACACCAAAAGTCATAGCCATCATTAGCAGAAAGAGCAGAACAGTATAGAGTTTGAACTGAGAAAATCGGCTGAAAACTGAGAAAGTAGTTAAGTGCCAAAAAGTGTACGGAAGCAACTAGAAGAACTAGAAAAATTTGCATTTCCTGCGAAAATGCAGTGTGGATGCTGTAAAGCTGAAGCTGTCAGCTGAAACTAGCTGAAAAAGCTGAAAAGTTGCAGAAGTTGTAAAACCTTTGCAAAAAATTGTAATAACTTTGCAGAAGCATAAGAACTTAGCAAAAATGTAATTACTTAGCAGAACTGCAATAACGTAAAGAAAACATATGTCTGTGAAGGTTTGCAAACTCCTTTGAGTAAAGAAAACATAATACTTGGCAGAAATACAATAACATAGCAGAACTTAGCAGCAGAAATTAGAATAAATATTGTAACTTAGCAGAAACAAGATAACTTTTCAGAAATACAGGATTTTAGCAAACATGGTACAAGATTACATAGATACTTTATTTAAACAAAAATACCTAAACATTGCACAAATACTGTGATTTAGGACAAATACTACAACATAGCAGAAATGCTGTAATTCAGCAAATATATTATGCTATGGCACAAATAGAAAGAATATGCTCAAATACTATGATTTTGCTCAAATAATATGATTAAGCAATAATACTAAGATTTAGCAGAAATACTGTATTTAGCACAAACACCGAAAAGTAGCAGAAATACTGTAATTTAGCATAATAGTAATATCTTGCACAATTACAAATATGGACATGGTAAATGGCCTGTATTTATATAGCGCTTTTATGGTCCCTAAGGACCCCAAAGCTCTTTACATATCCAGTCATTCACCCATTCACACACTGGTGATGGCAAGCTACGTTGTAGCCACAGCCACCCTGGGGCGCACTGACAGAGGCGAGGCTGCTGGACACTGGCGCCACCGGGCCCTCTGACCACCACCAGTAGACAACGAGTGAAGTGTCTTGCCCAAAGACACAACGACCGAGAATGTCCGAGCCGGGCCTCGAACCGGTAACCTTCCGATTACAAGGCGAACTCCCAACTTTTGAGCCACGATCGCCCCATATATGGAAACACACATGCACAGAGACACACACAGGATCCAATTCAATCAACCAGTGTAAATATATTGATTTTAAATCACACAATAAGATACACCCATAAAAAGGCTCTCTCTCTCTCTCTCTCTGTCATACAGACACACACACACACACACACACACACACACACACGCAGGAGCAGCAGAAGCAAGTGAACAAACAGGGGCTGTACATACAGTGTTTCCTGTATGTTTCTAGGTGGGTCAAAAAGCCTGGAGCTGCTTAATTTGAATCCACCAATCAGAAAGGCTATGTACTTTTTCCCGCCAAAACAGGTGCACCTGTTTTTACACACGCAGCACAGAGACAGGATTTGTGCAGTCTATTTTTCATAGTGAGGACTCCTCTCAACAAATGGCTATAATTTCCTTACCAGCTGCGCCACTGGGAAAGACAGTGAGCTCTTGGGAAACGGGGTGATGAGCAGTCAGAATTAGATCGCGGTGAGAGGCAAAGAGCGCCGTTTTTTGGAGTTACAAAACGTCGTGCAACTCCAAAACTAGGTGGACTAGAAGCATAATTCTTGTACTGGGTGAATCAGCGGACTTTGGTGTACTTTGTCTGCGATTTTCATTACTCTTTGTACATCCGTCGCTGAGATATGACGAGAGAAGAAACGGCAGACCTCAGATATGATTGGCTGGCTGGGAAGCTGGCAGAAATATATAGTAATAGTGTGATTAAGCATAAATACTACATTTAGCAGAAATACTGTATTAAGCACAAATCCTATAAAAAGCAGAAATACTATATTAAGCACAAATCCTATAAAAAGCAGAAATACTATATTAAGCAATATAAAAATCCTATAAAAATGGTATAAAAAGCAAAAATACTGTAATATGATTTGGTAGAAAAACTATAATTAATCAGAAATACTATATTTGGCAGAAATACTGTAATCAGCACATATACTGTAACATGACAGAAATTCCTCCACTTAGTAGTAATACTATAACATAACACAAATGTTATGATGAGTTGAGCGGCTGGTACTCTGGTGCAGTCAGCACAATCTGGAGCTGAACACTCTTAAAACTGTAGAGATGACAGTGGACTTCAGGAGACATCCCTCAACTCTGCCCCCCCTCATCATATCAGACAGCCCTGTGTCGACTGTGGAGATCTTCAAGTTGCTGGGTACCACCATCTCCCAGGACCTGAAGTGGGAGACCAACATCAACTCCATCCTCAAAAAGACCCAGCAGAGGATGTACTTCCTGAGACAACTGGGGAAGTACAGTCTTCCACAGGAGCTGCTGATCCAGTTCTACACTGCAGTCATTGAGTCTGTCCTGTGCTCCTCCATCACAGTCTGGTATGGTGCAGCCACTAAACAGGACAGGTGCAGACTGCAGCGGACTGTACGGGCAGCAGAAAGGATCATCGGCGCCCCCCTGCCCTCCATCCAGGATCTGTACCTCTCAAGAACCAGGAAACGGGCAGGGAAAATCATCACAGACCCCTCACACCCTGGACACAGACTTTTTGATCTGCTGCCCTCTGGCAGACGGTACAGAAGCCTGCAGACCAGGACCACCCGACACAGGAACAGTTTCTTTCCCCTCACCATCTCCCTTCTAAACAGTTGAACTGTCACACTGCTCCCACTGCCAGACTGCAACTGCACCTTATGTACATTCTGTAGTATTCATTCCACCTCATTTCATTTCTGTATTTTATGTATATACGTTTAGATTAGTTATTTATAGTTGGTTTACACAGCTTTGTGTATGTATGTGTATGCATGTGTAATGTATATATAGATACGTGTGTGTGTGTGGGTGCGTGTGTGTGTGTGTGTGTGTGTGTGTGTGTGTGTGATTTACATTGCTGTGCTCGAGAGCCACCATCTACCGGAACCAAATTCCTTGTATTTGTATGCACATATACTTGGCCAATAAACATGATTCTGATGACTTGGCACAAAAACCATGATTTAGCAGAAATACTATGATTGAGCAGAAGTACTAAGATGTAGTAAAAGTACTTTGATTTAAGAGAAATCCAATTATGGAGGAGTAATACTTTAAAATGGGAGAAATATTGATACACACACACATACACAGAGCCTAAAGGGAAGAGTATTTGTGCCATGGAGTGTTAAGAAGAATCTGAGGTCCATATTAGAAAAGCTGGTAAAAAGTTTTCAGAATTGTAATAAATGATGAATATGAATTAGTGGTCTGTGATAGTGTATTAATTTGTAGGGCAAAAAACATGTTGTCCAAGGTGGAGTTGAACCCACGACTTTTGGGTTACAGACCTGTGTCATTACCAGCTGCGCCACTGGGAAAGACAGTGAGCACTTGGGAAACAGGGTGATGAGCAGTCAGAATTAGATCGCGGTGTGAGGCAAAGAGCGCCGTTTTTTGGAGTTACAAAACGTGGTGTAACTCCAAAACTAGGTGGACTAGGAGCATAATTCTTGTACTGGGTGAATCAGCGGACTTTGGTGTACTTTGACTGCGATGTTCATTACTCTTTGTACATCCGTCGCTGAGATATGACGAGAGAAGAAACTGCAGACCTCAGATATGATTGGCTGGCTGGGAAGCTGGCAGAAATATATAGTAATAGTGTGATTAAGCATAAATACTACATTTAGCAGAAATACTGTATTAAGCACAAATCCTATAAAAAGCAGAAATACTATATTAAGCAATATAAAAATCCTATAAAAATGGTATAAAAGCAAAATACTGTAATATGATTTGGTAGAAAAACTATAATTAATCAGAAATACTATACTGGGTAGAAATACTATATTGAGCACAAATCTTATAAAATAGCAGAAATAGTATGATTCAGCACAATAGTAATAACTTAAACAGAAAAACTGGAAAAGCAAATGGACAGCTGAAAAAATGCTGAACATGCTAAGGGTCCTTCAAATGTACTTGTTAAATGAAAAAAAAACTGAGCAAAAAAAGTGTAACAGTCACACAATCAGAATATGGAAACATATGGAAACACACATGCACAGAGAGACACACACAGGATCAAATTCAGTCAACCAGTCTAAATATATTGAATTTAAATCATACAATAAGATGCTCCCATAAAATTCTGTCTCGCCCTCTCCTCTCTCTCTCTCTCTCTCTGTCTCACACACACACACACACACACACACACACACAGGGAGAGAGAAGTAAGTTTCTAGCTCAGTCAAGCAGCCTGGGAGCTGCTGAATTTGAATCCACCAATCAGAGAGCCTGTGCACTTTTCCCGCAAAACAGGTGCATGCAGCACAGAGAGACACAGGATTTTGCAGTCTATTTCTCATAATGACGACTCCCTCAAACAAATGACCATAATTTCCTAACTATAGGGGCTAGAACGGTCATTCTTACACCGTTTTGTTCAGAAGAGATGGGGAATCTTAAAGTGTTGACAATGTATCATTAAAATATGAATTATTAAAGATATTTGACTTCTAATGCACCATAACTGAGTAGAGCAAAGCAAAAACTGCCTTGACTTGCCCTCAAACAACGCTTTCTAACTCTAAATCTATTTGGAGTATCAATATCATTTTTTCACCGTAAGAGACAGCAGGCTTTGGTGAACAATCATGGAAATTTTCAGGTCTTTGTGGAAATCCAACAAAAGTTATGACGAGAGAAAAAAGTGGTTCATTTCCAGAGTTTGAAATCTGAAGAAATCTGAGCGAAGGACGAATTTCCTACGCTCAAACAAGTGTAACTCATCTCAGAACGGTAATAGGTGAGAAAAAAATTCTTGAATTGTGAGCGTCAGGAGTGTCTGAAGATATACTGGGACAAGCCTCATGTTTTAACTTCGCTTCGTTAAGGAGATATGACGATTCGAATATGCCTCTCATTACAGAAATCAAGCGGTGATTTTGAACAAACTCTCCATTGACTTTCTATGGAGAGTTTTCAGACTTTGTGTTGCTCTGAGGAGATTTGCAAAAATTCTATAAGTCTCACAACAATGATGGTGACATTTTCGGAAAGCCAGCAAAAATACCTACGTTTTGATGTATAATTTGTGGAAGTTGAGTGAAAATTGAGCAAGTAGCAAGAAGTTGTTCGGACATGAAGAGAAGACTGCGAACCTACAGTGGCACACTGGAAGCCAAGTGCATAGCAACCATAACAACGCATGTATTTTCTGAAAAATCACAATTTTGCAACTCAAAACTTAAGAGCATAAAATAAAACGGTAAAAGATTTGAAAAATCTGAATTATTCCTGAATAGCCCAATAATTGAGAACATTTTAAAGTTTGAATGGTTGTTCTACGTGAAAGTAGGAAAAAGTAGTTAGTTTCAAAAACAAGCAAAATTTAGCAGAATTGCAGAAGTTTCCCATTCATTTCAATGGGACAAATTAAAGGAAAAAGTGAATATTTTAAAAGTATAACAGTAATAAACACCAAAAGATATAGCGATCATTAGCAGAAATAGCAGAATAGTTTAAAATTTGACGTGAAAATCGGCTGAAAATTGTGAAGTAGTTAAGTGCCAAAAAAGTGAAAAAGTGCAACTAGAATAATAATAATAAAGTAAAAGAATAAGAGAAACAGGAACTCAATAGTGTGGATGCTCCAGCATCCACACATAATAAGAACTAGAAAAATTTGCATTTCCTGCGAAAATGCTGTGTGGATGCCTTAACGCTGAAGCTGTCTGCTGAAAAGCTGAAAAAGATGAAAAGTTGCAAAAAGTTGTATGGTGGTGAAAAAAAAAAAATGCCGCCTGAGCAGGATTCGAACCTGCCCTCCTGTCTCAAGGCGCTATCACTTCACTGAGCCAAGTCTTCTGACAAATAATAGGTGGAGAGACTGACAATTTTGCTGAAATGAGCAGAAGCTGCTGAGAAGAGGTGAAAAGGCTGAAATTTTGCAGAAAAGAGGTGAATCAGCAGAATTTCTGCAGAAAAGAGGTAAAGAAGCAATAAGTTGCGGCTGAAAAGAGATGAATCAGCAGAATTTCTGCTCAAAGGCGGCTATTCATTTCCCTGAGCCAAAGTCATTCGTACAAAGAAGAGGTGGAGAGACGGACAATTCTGCTGAAATGAGCAGAAGCTGCTGACAATTGTGCTGATAAGAGGTGAAAAGGCCTGAAAATTTTGCAGAAAAGAGGTGAATCAGCAGAATTTCTGCAGAAAAAGGCAAAGAAGCAGAAACTTGCGCTGAAAAGAGATGAATCAGCAGAGTTTCTGCTCAAAAAGAGTTGTCTTTTTTCTGAATACAGCCAAAAAAGCTGGAATTTGTGCTGAAAAGGGGTGAAAAAATGAAAATTTTGCTGAAAAGGGGTGAGAAGATGAAGAAGCTAAAGTATACTAAATCAAAGTATTTGTGCCAAAACATAGTGTTTATGCCATATTGTGGTACTACTACATTACAACATGAATACGGATTAAAGATGAAAGAAACTGGCAGCAACAAATTCCTCCACTACAAACCAGTCTGATACCACTTCTTTGCAGTGTTCACGTTTACTAAGGCACTACCCAAAGGCGCCACAAGAGGGCACTCCAACACAGAGATGAGGTAAATGAGCAGAATTTCTGCTGAAAAGAGGCAGAAGGTTCTGTATGTAGAAAAAGAA